>NW_026869333.1:448173-688980 GCF_020745735.1 Hemiscyllium ocellatum
TGGAAATGAACTGGAATTAATTCAGTGAAAAGTAATTACAGTTCCCTGTATTTTAAGGCTGAGATTAAGGCTGATCATTCTAATGAGCAAACATCAGATATTTGCAATGATGTTGGATGGGAAGTCATTGGTTCTATTGTGGGATAGGTGACCTGCAAAATAAATGCATTTTCACATTGTAGTATTAGTACCAAGAAACAATGGATTAAATTTAAATGTGGATCTTACTATTATTGTTCAAAAGGCTTTCTTAAGAAATGTGCCATTATTGTAATGACAATGTCTTGATAATTAGTGTTGGACGTGAAGAATTAAAATGATTCAATATTTCAAAAGCACTTTGCTGTGATGTTGATTGAATATTTATTAAGATCAGTAACCTGAGGAATAGGACCTAGTTTTATGGACTGAAGAAAACAATGAGCCATGCAGTGATTATTGAACAACTTCTTTTTTAGCACAAAAATATACATTCTACAAGAATTGCGAATTTCCATCCACTGAACTCTTTGTAGAGAAGTGTTACATTGATTTATATGATTAATATTATGATGAATGTTTAAACATTTGTGTCAGAATTAGGAAGAGAATTAGTAGATTATGAAAGTAACCAGGAAATTGAACAATGTAGTCAACAACACATGATATATCAAGCAATCTTAATAATTTTGTCATTATTGTACAATGATGAATAACGTCGGAATAGAAACGGCAAAAAAAAACAATCGACGTGATCAAAGCTGTTCTTTTCTTACAATGAAATGAAAGCAATAATCATTTTGTAGCACACATGATTTGTAAAAGCAGTCCTTTAATATGAAACATACCTTTTTGCAAAAATGTAGGAATTTCACGAATTTGAAATGAAGCGTTTGTTGAATTTTCAACGAAAATGGTTATAATTTGAATTGTGTGTTGCACACAACAAAAAGCTTAAAAATTGTTACAATGACAAAACTTTTGTTCCCAATGTTCTTGTATTCAAGTCAATGTCCAGGATAAAGTCGAATTATTGGTTTAAACAATATAAATCATCGTTGACGACTGGACTGAAATATAAGATATCAATTGCACTTACTGCAGGGATTGGTAGACAAATGCTTACTGTTGTTATTAGTCTCAGGAACAATAAGGTATTTACTCAGTAATCAGGTGGTGATAAGGAACTTTGTGTTGCTTTATGTGCAGTGTTTTGTGGACACATTGATTTCAATAAAATTGATGTATTTACATGAATTAGGAACAGACTGATATTTGGGTGTGAAGGATCTTTTTTAAGATTAGACATTTTTAAATATTTACTAGAATTGCTGAGCAAAACACACTTAAGACATCATGCAATAAATGAGGTAAGTGAGAAATATGTAAAGTCAATTTTCAAATGAACACACCCTGATATTTTCACAGCATTTCAATCTTGCATTCAACATAAATAGGTGAGTGGAAAACTAAACATTTCACACAATTCACAAACAGATCAATAACTAAAAATTGATAAATAATAGCAAGTGGCATTTGTTTATTTTACTGAAGAACAATATTATCTTCTAATATTTGTAGCACTGGAGAATCAAGTTCTATGTGTTGTCCGAACTAAGCTTTTCAGAACAAAACAAAATCAATGAATATAATTACTTTGTATATTTCATCTTTATGATTGCAACATTCTCAAATATTTTCCAAGGAATATTGATTGAGTGGAATTAGATACATTCTGTTATTAGTGACCTGAAGAAAGTAAATAACAAATACTGTGATTATTGGAATGAACAACAGATGGAAGCAAATCGATAATATTAATTTGAAAGGCAATTCAATTGATTCTTAGATATTTTCGAATCAGAATTCTGTACAAGGTGGGAATTGAAACTGTGCCTACTGGTGTGGTAGCAGAGACCGTAACAGAGCTGCACAAGATTCCTTCATAACGTTCCCAACCATAATGGGCAAGGCGACAATCACATGCTTGTTACAAATTCTAAGCTAAAGTGTTGTGTAATTTCTGTAATTGATAATTGTTTCTAAAATCCTGATAGATAAATTGACTTAATATTTTGAATGCACTTTGCTCTGATGTTGATTGTATATTCATTAATACATATAAACTGAAAAGTAAAATGTAAAAGGCGGCTTTAATCATTAAAAAACACTCAGCAACAATTGATTTTTTTTGTAGAGTCATGTCTATTTAATTAATGCAATTTTTACGATGATAAATGTTTAGAAATTTATGTCAGAATTATGAAGAAATAATTAGGCCAGGAAAGTGAGTATTATTGTGAAGGAAAGGTCGAGTTAATGACATTTGGTCCCAGAAGTCATTTTGTACCAAATGACTGATAATTGTGGGATTATTGTTCACTGACAACTCATGTTGGAAGAAAAAGAAACTATCTCAACATTTCAAAAGCAGTTTTCTTTTCTTCTTATGAAATTAAATAAATATTGTTTTGGAGGTCATAGGATTTGAAAAATAGAAACAGCCATTTAATATGAGATTTGATCTGAAGAATCGTTCTTTTCACCCGAGTGTAGTGTTTCCAATAAATTAAAATTTAGTGTTAGTTGAACTAAAGAACAAATGGATGTACCTACATTGTTTTCTTGCACACAATAAAAGTAAAACAATTTTAACATGGAAATTATATTGCTCTGAAAGTAATAATTTTACACAAAGTAAGTGTTTGTATTGAACTGAAGTGTCATAGCTGCAGAAGTGTTTTCCATTGAATTAAGACTCAGAAGGCAGGCAGAACTCTGGGAATTGGAAGATGTTTATCTATGCTGCAACCAGTTAACATAGAACATAGAATATTACAGCGCAGTACAGGCCCTCCGGCCCTCGATGTTGCGCCAACCTGTCATACCAATCTGAAGCCATCCAACCTACACTATTCCATATACGTCCATATGCTTGTCCAATGACAACTTAAATGTACTTAAAGTTGGCGATTCTGCTACAGTTGCAGGCAAAGCATTCCATAGGAGTAAGTGAGGACTGCAGATGCTGGAGATTAGAGCTTAAAATGTGTTGCTGGCAAAGCGCAGCATGTCAGGCAGCATCCAAGGAACAGGAGAATCGACGTTTTGGGCATAAGCCCTTCTTCAGAAATGTGGAAAGTGTGTCCAGCAGGCTAAGATAAAAGATAGGGAGGAGGGACTTGGGGGAGGGGCGTTGGAAATGCGATAGATGGAACAAGGTCAAGGTGAGGGTATAAGGCCGGAATGGGGTGGGGGAGGAGAGGTCAGGAAAAGATTGCAGATTAGGAAGGCGGTGCTGAGTTCGAGGGATTTGACTGAGACAAGGTAGGGGGAGGGGAAATGAGGAAACTGGAGAAATATGAGTTCATCCCTTGTGGTTGGAGAGTTTCTAGGCGGAAGATGAGGCGCTCTTCCTCTAACACTTGTGTTGCTATGGTCTGGCGATGGAGGAGTCAAAGGACCTGCATGTCCATGGTGGAGTGGGAGGGGGAGTTGAAGTTTTGAGCCACGGGGTGGTTGGGTTGGTTGGTCCAGGTGTCCCAGAGGTGTTCTATGAAACATTCCACAAGTAGGGGGCCTGTCTCCCCAATATAGAGGAAGCCACATTGGGTGCAGCGGATGCAATAAATGACGTGTGTGGAGGTGCAGGTGAACTTGTGGCAGATATGGAAGGATCCCTTTGGGCCTTGGAGAGAAGTAAGGGAGGAGGTGTGGGCGCACGTTTTGCATTTCTTGCGGTTTCAGGGGAAGGTGCCGGGAGTGGAGGTTGGATTGGTGGGGGGTGTGGACCTGACGAGGGAGTCACGGAGGGATTGGTCTTTTCGGTACACTGATAGGGAAGGGGAGGGAAATATATCCCTGGTGGTGGAGTCCGTTTGGAGGTGGCAACAAAGCATTCCATACCCTTACTACGCTCTGAGTAAAGAAACTACCTCTCACATCTGTCCTATATCTATCACCCCTCAATTTAAAGTTATGTCCTCTTGTGCTCCCCATCACTATACTTGGAAAACGCTCTACCTGTCCACCCTATCTAACCCTCTGATTATCTTATATGTCTCTATTAAGTCACCTCTCAACCTTCTTCTCTCCAACGAAAACAGTCTCAAGTCCTTCAGCCTTTCCTCATAAGACCTTCCCTCCATACCAGGCAACATCCTAGTAAATCTCCTCTGCACCCTTTCCAAAGCTTCCATATCCTTCTTATAATGCGTTGACCAGAACTGTACACAATACTCCAAGTGCGGCCGCGCCAGAGTTTTGAACAGCTGCAGCATGGTTCCAGAACTTGATTCCTCTATTAATAAAAGCTAAAACACTGTATGCCTTCTTAACAAGCCTGTCAACCTAGGTGGCAAATTTCAAGGATCTGTGTACCTGGACACTGAGATCTCTCTGCTCATCTACACTACCAAGAATCTTACCATTAGCCCAGTACTTTGCATTACAGTTTCTCCAACAAAAGTGAATCACCTCAGACTTGTCCACATTAAATTCCATTTGCCACCTCTCAGCCCAGCTCTGAAGCTTATCTATGTCTGTCTGTAACCTACAACATCCTTCGTCACTATCCACAACTCCTCCGACCTTAGTGTCATCTGCAAATTTACTAACCCATCCTTCTAAGCCCTCATCCAGGTCGTTTATAAAAATGACGAACAGCAGTGGACCCAACACCGACCCTTGTAGTACACCACGGGTAACTGGACTCCAGGATGAACATTTCCCATCAACCACCACCCTCTGTCTTCTTTCAGCAAGCCAATTACTGTTCCAAACTGCTGTATCTCCCACAATCCCATTTCTCTGCATTTTGTACAACAGGTTACTGTGGGGGACCTTATCGAATGCCTTGCAGGGATCATCCCCCAAGGCCAATCTCAGAATGTAGGTCCTTGACACACTGTAACGTGTACAGTAAAAAGCAGTAATTTTACACACTTGCTGTATTACAATGGCCACATGCAATTTGGTTACAGTCCTTCCCTCCTTATACAGACACCCAATTCTGTAGAACACCTAATCTCAGATGGACATTGTTATGGATAGCTCCAGCTTAGTATCGTTTCATGATGTTTAAAAGTTCCTGAAATCTCCTGGCATTGGTATCTCTCAATGTATCTTATTTCTTCAGTTTACAAAGTTAATTATTACACTCCTTCCAGCCTCGCACTCTGCCTTCTCCACAATTCTCAAGAATCTGCAATTAGAAGTTTTTTAATGTTCTGAGCAACTTTAAAATAGTAACTGTTTCTGACAAATGAACCCTGTCTGTTGCCCTGATAGCTGCTGTGAATGTTAACTGGGCTGTATCCTGCAGCTGGTGTTTATTCATTCACTGGGACAATTATTCTTTCATTCATGAAGGTCAGGGTTGGTCGTTTTTCTGTATCTGGCATGTTCTTATTACTGTCTGGAATATTACTGTCTGGACTGGCATACTGATGGACTTGGAGTAGGATTTTACAAAAGATTATTTTCTTTCATCAAGATTGGAGCAAACTGTTAGTTTATCTCTCCTCCGCCATCTTGTGTTCTAATTCTAAAGCAGGTTGCGTCTTTTTGTGTGTCGGACATTTTGTATGAACCAACACAGGCCATTCTATTCCAGATGGGGCAGGGCACCCCTACAACAGCAAATCAACCAGGATTTCAGTATTAAAATACAAATCTGCATTCGCTACCATTAGGGAACAATACCGTGCAATATGCCTACGTCACTGAGACTTAATTCCACACTTAAAGCCAAATATACTTGGATTTTATCAGTGATTAAATATTAGATATAAGGAAAAATTTGTCTTAAAACAGGTCACTGCAAACTTAAAATAATTAGAAACTTCATATTGCGATCTGTAACATGTAGATATGAACATTAATTATTGGAGTCTAAAACAATTAGACGTATCTTCATTTTAATGCCAAATATTAATCCAATGATTTCTGTGAACATTCAAATGAGAAGGCATCAGATATTTCCTGTGAGTGTTGGATGAGGCATCATTGCTTGGTTCATGGATGTGTTGACCTGTAAAAAAGATCCATTTTCCTTTGTAAAATTGGCACGAAGAAATAATGGTTTAAATTGAAATGTGAATCTCATGATATTTGTTGCTAAACGTAAACAGAATTATTGTGTGATGTTGGTCTAACAATGAATTGGTAATTTATTTTAGAATGCTGACACATTAAATGATTCAATATTTCCAAACGAGTTTGCTCTGATATCGATGACACAGTAATTAGTATCAGTGAGCTGAGAACTAGAATGCTGGCATGATGGTTTGGAAATTACATTCGATATGCAGTGATTATTGATCAGAACTGTTTTGTCATTCAACATTCTCAGATACTCCTGCAATCTGTAATTGCTGTCTCACCTTTTCTTCTGTAGAAATACAATATATAATCCATTCAATTTTCCATGTCATCAATATTCAGACATTTGTGTCAGCATTACAAAGAAAATAAATCGATAAGGAACATGGGTATTACAGCGAAATACAGTCAACAGCATTTATAGAGGAAATTTTTCAATCGTGTCTCTGAGTAAACACGTGAAAAGGTTTAATGGGGATCTGTTCACAATGTACTTAGCCACAATTACATTTTCTTAACATGATGACTGGAGGGAACTTATCAGAAAACTCGCCTATATTTAGGAATTCCTTTATCCCGATACATGTTACTATCAGCATCCTCAGTCACAAATAATGAAGTATGATTATTGGCATGGGAACATGTGGTGTGTAAATTATAAGAAGGTATCTATTGCATATCTTTGGGATGATGTGATAGCGTGATGTCTGATGTGTTTACTTATCCTGAGAACAATATGAAACTGACAAAAGGTTTTTCACTGAACAATTATCAGGTGGCCTTGAAGACCATCTTATGGCTTTATGTGCAGTGATTACTTTGAGTTCAAGACCTTTGATATATTTTCCATGATTTGGAAAATGATTAGATTACTTACAGTGTGGAAACAGGCCCTTTGGCCCAACAAGTCCACACGGATCTACTGAAGCGCAACCCACCCAGACCCATTCCCTTACATTTACTCCTTCACCTAACACTACGGGCAATTTAACATGGCCAATTCACCTAACCTGCACATTTTTGGACTGTAGGAGGAAACTGGAGCACACCCACGCAGACACGGGGAGAATGTGCAAACTCCACACAGACAGTCACCTGAGGTGGGCACTGAACCCAGGTCTCTGGTACTGTGAGGCAGCAGTGCTAACCACTGTGCTACCGCGCCGCCTAATGATTAATAACTTTATGACAAATGTCTACATGTGGTTATTAGCTGGATTCAAAGCATTCAATGTGTTGGTGCCAAAACCCTTCATTGTTGACATTTTCAAGAGAGATATATAATGCTCAGGCATTGGCTGGAAGTCAAGGTGTAAGAAAATTTGGGTCATCCTGGAACTGATTGATTCTCGCTGCTGTTTGACTTAGTTTGATTAATTTTGTGTTTGTCCCGATTTATCTGGCTGTAGGTGAATTTAAAATGTATAATTTCTGTCCAAGGGTCACTTCACATCACTGGAGAGTGAAAATATAGTTCACATACCGTGATAACAATGAATTGACAATTAAATTTTGTGTTTTAACAGATAAAATGATTTATGCTTTCCAGTAGTTGTTAGATATTGATTAGATATTTATTAAAATAGATAAACTGAGAATTGTAGTCCTGTTGCAGGATTGTTGAATTGTTAAAAGGTACATATGTAGAGTGTTTTTGGAATGATTTGGTGGTGCCAGTGTTGGATTGGGCTGTACAAAGTTAAAAAAATCAAGCACCACCAGGTTATGAACCAACAGGTTTATTTTGAAGAACTAGCTTTCAGAGCGCTGCTCCTTCATCAGTTGGTTGAAGGAGCAGCACTCCGAAAGCTAGCGCTTCCAAATAAACCTGTTGGACTATAACCTGGTTTTGTGTGATTATTTAACTTTGTTTTTTGGAAGGAATTGTTTTTTTCATTCAAATATACAGGCTGTTCAAGAATTCTATCTTGCCTTCCATGGCTTTCTTTTAGAGATCACACATTTATAGATTAGATTAGATTAGATTACTTACAGTGTGGAAACGGGCCCTTTGGCTCAACAAGTCCACACTGACCCTCCGAAAAGCAACCCACCCAGACTCATTTCCCTACATTTACCCCTTCACTATGGTCAATTCACCTAACCTGTACATTTTTTGGACTGCGGGAGGAAACTGGAGCACCCGGAAGAAACCCACACAGACACGGGGGGGATGTGCAAATTTCACACAGACAGTTGCCTGAGGTGGAAATTGGACCAGGGCCCCTGGCGCTGTGAGGCAGCAGTGCCACCATGCCGCCCACAATTCATATAATCTTCACTGTAATCAGTATTTCAAATTTGCATCAGATTTAAGATGCAAATGAGGACCAGTTAACGAGTCCTTCCATGAATGGAAAACAAAGTAAATTGAATTTACAGAAGCAAATTCAAGATTGGTCCAAATAAGCAAATAAATACTTTGAATGGAAATGATCCGAAAATGTTTACATCTACATTTGGACGAAGTCAAATGACTCTTTTTTTTGAAATGATTGGACTGAAAACCTGTTTGAAAACATGTACAAATCAGGACTATTGACAAGTCTTGCTGTTAGTGCTCTTGGCCAATCGTAATAAAGAATAAATACTACTTTGAGTAACAAGTATCATGTGTAATTGCTGGGCTGAAAAGTAAGAGGATAGCTCTTGTATTTATTGGCGAGAATTATAACCAAATGTTTACTGTGGTTACTGCACTCAGTAACAATAAGATCAAGATCAATGGCTGTTAGATCCTTGGCCACTCGTAATGAAGAATAAACACTGCTGTGAGCAATACGTATCTTGGATAATTACAGAACAGAAATTTCAGAAGACACTCATTGTATTTACTGGAGGGAATGATAATCAGATGCTTACTGTGGTGATTGATCTCAGGAACAATAAGACAGTTACTCAGATTATTCCACTGAACAGTAATTAAATGATCATGAGACCATTGTCTGGCTTTATGAATAGTGTTTTGTGTGAGCATTGATTTCAATAACATTGTCATAGTATCCAAGTCTGCAAGTTAGGTGAGTTGGCCATGCTAAATGGCCAATAGTGTTCACGGATATGTAGGTTAGGTGCATTAGTCAGGAGAAATGTCGAGTAATAGAGTAAGGGAATGTGTCTGGGTGGGTTACTCTTCAGTGGGTCACTCTTCAGTGGGTCAGTGTGGACTTGTTGAGCCAAGTATCCTGTTTCAACACTGTATGGTTTCTATGACTCCATGATTCTTTGATTTAGGAATAGATTGATAAGCGAGTGCTAAAGATACTATTTAAAGTCAACAAAATCTTTATGTTGAGTAGAATTGCTTAGCAAAATGCTTTGAAGCCATCATACACAAAGTGAGATAAGTGGAAGTAGTAAGGTATTTTGATTAAATAAAATGAATGTCATTAGTTAGATATTTTAAATTTGAAAAACTACAGTGTCCTCAAATCTAAAATTTAGAGACAATGTAATGTGATACATATTTTTATTAATGACTGAAGATAATAAATTGTAGATTCTGTGTTTATTGGAATGAACAACAGACAGAGCAAATCCAAAATTGGATTGAAAAGCAATTCAAACTCTGCTTAGATATTTTCTAATCACCATTCGAAGCTGTTTTGGTGCATCTCGGTTGAAGATGGGAACTCAACGCACACTTCCTGGTCTCATGGGAGACACTCTACTGGAGTTCCACAGGTTCCTTTCATTATGTTCCCACCAAGGAAGGGTGGGATTATAATTAATTGTGATTACTCAAATGAAAACTAACCAGTGTCCACTCCTATAATTGGGCTGGGAATTAATTCGACTGTTTCTATGCAATGGACTGAGAATGAAATGGTAATTCACAATAATGATGGTACTAAGTATATAGGCTCTTACGTAAAAATTACTATCGTGACAATTGAAGGAAAAATAAATAGATATATCATGCGCTTATTGTAAATTCATGAAAAATACAACTGCTGAATATGTTTAAAGCATTTTTTCTGATAATGAAAAGATAATTAGAATGCTTAGCACCAGGTGGAATCACCAAAACAAAAATTATTCACTTTGACTATTCAGTTGCAGGCAGCTCCCCTTCCTTCCACAAATGTACAACTTCCAACAATTCAAAATGTACTCTGATTGATAAAGGGAAGAACAAACACATGTACGTTTTTTTCTCGTGTTTACAAAAAAAAGTCACAAATTTGAATATTTTTAGCTTTAAAATATTTAACCTTTGCTGAGATCAGAAATACAATAAGCCTTCACGTTGAAGAAAAATGTAATCAAATCAAATCAAAATATGCATCAATATTCACAATAATTGGGAGAGTGAACACTGCAATATCTTTCCATCAGTTGATGTACGGAGCCATAATTCCACTTTTCTATCCCTTACTGGATTGATCAGTTATTAGATATTAGCAATAACTAAATTATTAATATGCTGTCAGTGTACTGAATATTACAGAGAAATCTCACATTGCTGTTTGAAGATACAATGTGCCAAAATAAACAGTAATTATTGGCGAAATGTCATTAGATATCTCTGAATCGATGAGGCCACGGTTACTTTGATTGTTGAAATGAGTGGCATTCAGATATTTCCAATGAGCATGGGATGGAAAATCAATCTTTTTGGTATAGACGTAAAAAAAAAGTTTTTTTGGAGTATTGTCAATAAGAAATATAGGATTAAATTATGATGTGCATCTCACCTTACCGAATATTTTCAAGTTTTCTAAAAGGTTTCTAGTCCAACCATCAGTTTAAAAGGAGTCATTTTGGTTCAGCAGATCAGTAACTGCAAACATTTTCAACACATCTCCATCAAATCTGATAATTCAGAAAAAAATACCAAAGCAATACCAAATGATAAAATGTATCTTTAGATTAGAGTCAAGTTCATTCTCTACTTATTTTATTCCTATTTTTGACACCAGTGACTAAATATTGATTAGATTAAATGTCATATGTGTTAGACATGAGTTTTCTCTCAAAGATCTGTGCAACACAGGAATGGGCCCTTTGGCCCATAACGTTGTGCGGAACATAATGCAAAATAAACTCACCCCTTCGGTCTACCCTTGGTCCATATCCTTCCAAATTATCTAAATGAACATTTAAAAAGCCCTAATGTATCTGCCTCTACCACCAACCCTGGAAGTTCATTCCAGACACCTACCACTCCCTTTGTAAAAAACAAATAGCCCCTCACATGCCCCTTGAACTGTCTCCCCTAACCTTAAACGCATGTCACATACTTTTGACGTTTCAACTCTGGGAAAAACATTTTGACTGTCAACCCTATTTACGTATCTCCTGATTGTATAGACTTGCATCAATTCTTCCTCCATCCTCCGCTACTCCACAAAAAAGCAACCTGAGTTTTTCTCACGTCTCCAAATCCAGGCAGCATCCTGGTAAATGCCCTCTGTACCCTCTCCAAAGCCACCATACCCGCCCTATAATGTGGCGAATAGGAGTGAATACAATACTTTAAGTATGCCTTAACCAAAGTCTTATAAAGTTGCAACATGCCATCCTGACTCTTGTAATCAGTTCCCTGATCAATAAAGGCAAGCATGCCATTTGCCTTCCTGACCACCCTATCTACTTGCATGGTCACTTTCAGGGAGCCATAGTCTTGAACGCCAAGATCCCTTTGAACAACAAAGCTGTTCAGGGTCCTGCCATTACCTACTTTTCCTTAATATTTGAGCTCCCAAAGTGAGACACCTCACAGTTGTATGGATTAAACTTTGCCTTTAATTTCTCTGCCCATATCTGCAATTTATCTTTTTCCTGCTGCATTCTTTGACAACCCTCTACATTATCCACAGCTGCACTGAACTTTGTATCGTCTGCAAACTTATTAACTCACCAAATTAGATTTTAATCCATGTCACTTATATATATTTGTCCCGCAAACAGAAGGGTTCCAGTGCAGATCCCTGTGGGAAAAAGACAGAAAATGAGGAAAATGCAGAATTCTTGAATAAATGAGGTTTCTTTCAATGACAAAACCATTCTGATGAATAATCTCTGAAGGTGTGATTTTTGTTTTGAAATTAACCCAATATTTTATTTCTCAGTTTACTGATCTTATTGAATATCTAGTACAAACTGCTGTGAAAATATTGAATCGTTTTAAGTGTTTAGTTCCAACATTAATTATTCTTTAATTGTAATTTCAACTATCACACCATCATGAGAGTTGAATCTCTTATTTCTTAGTGCCAGTATCATGATGAAATATTTACACTCGTTTCAGGTCAACACACCTGCAATCAAGCAAAGTTTTCTCACCCAACACTCATAGTAACTATCTCATTCTCTTTCATTTGAATTCTCATATTAATTAAATGATCATTAATCAGTCTTATCAATTAAGAGATGACTAACTAGTTTTCACATCAATATTTCAGTTCTTTCCAACATATTGTACAATTACATTGCAGTAAGGGTTTCTCATCATTCTTAAATTTGTTATCAGCTATTTTTGTGTCTGATTTCCAGTATCCACAGTTTTTTGCGTCCTTGTATTAATTGTATTTCATTTCAATGCTAACATTTCTATATTTCTAATTATTACAATAAGAGCTAAGTATTTTTCATGTTAAACATTGTATTAATTTCACGTGTTTCTTGTGTATACAAACCAGAATTAACAAATGTTTGCTCTATTCTTTTACAATAAATCTTGAATTCTTAGAAATCACAATTTTGTGAAAATGAGGGAAATTATCTTTCGATTAATAGTCACATTGAATGACTAATGCTTTACTTCCAAGTCATGAGCATTACAAAGCAGTTTAATTTTGAGTACATAAATGACTGCTTCAAACATATTTAATTACTTGATTATCATGAGATTTATATTTGTTTAAGATCATTGTCGCTTCGTTCCAACATTTTTATGAATTACTAATTCCTTTTATCAGTCCATTACACACTGGAATTGTCGAATACAACCCAGTCTGATTATCATAATAAATATTTGAGCAGTTTTCCCTGTGAGTAACCACCGTAAGTATGTGATTATGGTCCTGCCCTTCTTGCATAGGAACATTATGTAGGGCTCTGGTAATGTCTGTACTGAAAGACCAGGAGGTATGGATTCAATTCTAAACTTCAACAGAGATGTGTCAAAGCACATCAGAGTTGATTAGAAAATATCTAAGTGTCTACTGAATTATTTTTCAATCCAACATTTTCTCAACTTGTATCCGTTGTTCATTGTAATGTTCACAATATCTTGAATTTATTTGCTTCCGTTCACTGACTAAACTATGAATGTTATTAGGCTGCTTCTAAGTACCTCTCAACTTTTAATAACTTTGCAGTCATAAAGATTCTACAGTGTAAATTACATTTAAGGTAAGGGGGAAAGATTTAAAAGGGATCTGAGGGGCAACTTTTTTCACAAAGTGTGTTTGGCTCACACGGAATGAGATGTGAGAGGAAAGGCGTTGGCTGGTACAATTATAACATCTAAAAGACTTTTAGACAGTTACATGGATAGAAAACGTCCAGAAGGATATGGAACAAACACAGGAAAATGGGGCTAGTTTAGTTTAGGGAACCTGGCCGGGCTGCCTGAATGGCCTGTTTCCGTGCTGTATCAAGCTAGCATTGTACAATTCAAACTTGACTGCGATGGGTAAAGGAGAGAACAAACGGGTGTTGATTCGATTTTGCGTCCATAAAAAAGTGACATGAATTTTAAATAATTTTGTCACAAGAAATAGTTCACTCTTATTGTGATCAGAAATACAATGAATGTGAGCATTGAAGTCAAATATAATTAAAACAATCCAACTGTGTTTATATGGTTAAAGTAAAAATTGATATTCACAATCATTGTGAGTTTGTACACTGCCATATCTTCACATTACTTCATGTACTGAGCCATTATTGCATTTACTGAGCATAAATATACCCCTGACTGAACGGAACAATAATTAGATGTTAGCAACACTTAGATTTTCAAAATCTATCAGTGCACCGTGAAGAAGGAGAAATTGATGTAATTTTATCCTGATCGATGATCCAACATTTGTGTCTGAATCAGGAAGAGAGTAAGGAGATAACCAAAGTGAATATCAGAGTGACAACAAGATACAGTCCATGACATTTGACAGAAAAAGGAATTTGCATAATTCCATGGTTATTGAACGTTAATAATTAATTCCCTCCGCAGCTACTGAAGCAGTCCAAGTCCAAGTACAACAAGATCTGGACAATATCCAGGTTTGGGCTGACAAGGGGCAAGTAACATACATCCCACACAAACGCAGGCAATGACCATCACGTATAAGAAATAATCTAACCACCATCCCTTGACATTCGCTGGTGTTGCCATCATTGAACACCCACGATCAACATCCTGGGAATAATCATTGATCAGAAACTGAATTGGTCTCAGCACATAAACACGGTGGCTACAAGAGTAATTCAACTGCTGTCTCCTGAAAGCCAGTCTAACATCTACCAGACACAAGTCAGGAGTGTGATGGAATACTCCCCACTTGCCTGGATAGTGCTGCCCTAACAACACTCAAGAAACTTGATAACATACGAAACAAAGCAGCCCGCTTGATTGGCACAGCATCCACAAGTATCCACCCCCCACCCCCCACCCCCACCACTGATGCTCCGTAGCAGCAGTGTATACTATCGACAAGATACACTGCAGGAATTCACTAACCAGCACCTTTCAAACCCATGGCCACTTCCATCGAGAAGGACAAGAGCAGCAGCTAGATGGAAAGACAACTATCTTCAAGTTCCCCGATAAGGTACTAATCACACTGAATTGGAAATATATAGCTGTTCCTTCACTGTCGCTGGGTCAAAATCCTGGAAATCCCCACCCCAAGGTATTACATAGAACATAGAAAAATACAGCACAGTACAGGCCCTTCGGCCCTTGATGTTGCGCCAACCAAATCCTACCTAACCTACACTAGCCCAATAACCTCCATATGCTTATCCAATGCCCGCTTAAATGACCATCAAGAGGGAGAGTCCACCACTGCTACTGGCAGGGCATTCCATGAACTCACAACCCGCTGAGTAAAGAATCTACCCCTAACATCTGTCCTATACCTACCACCCCTTAATTTAAAGCTGTGTCCCCTAGTAACAGCTGACTCCATTAGCGGAAAAAGGTTCTCACAGTCAACCCTATCTAAACCCCTAATCATCTCGTACACCTCTATCAGATCTCCCCTAAACCTTCTTTTCTCCAATGAGAACAGACCCAAGTGCCTCAGCCTTTCCTCACAGTTTTGTGCTGTATACCCACAGCAGGTAGAATGCAGCGGCTCAAGAAGACAGCTCAGCACCAATTTCTCAAGGGCAACTAGGGACGGGCAATAAATGCTGGGCCCAGCCAGTGACACCCACATCACATCAAAGAAATATTTTTAAAATGACGACAAGATCAAAACAGCTCCACACTGTCCTAGCTGCAATCTCTGCCCCTTATTGAAAAAGATAAAAGAATCTGACCTTGCTCAACTTTCTCATCAAAACCAAGTACAGTATTCACCCCAGCCCTCTCTTATATGAACCAGCAGCATTTCCACCACCAGCAGTAGATCCTCTTAAAATATTTTGTCAGTAACTTTTAATTAACTGGTTACTACAATTACAATGCAATCTGTACAAACAGATTAAATACCTTTTATGCAACAACAAATTTTCTAACAACTTTTCTCAATCTTTGTCATTCTTTTTAGTTAGCTGTGGTAGGGAGGGATGGAAACACGACAGTGATGTAAGATATATGTAATACAGTGAGACAGGGAAGCTAGTATGGCTCATGTTGACTCTTAGACCCCACACAGTGAAGCAACACATTCACTGCATAATAAACATAACATAACATTTCAACCCCACTCACACCCGGCGTGACAGAAATAAAATGTGGATCAGTTGGACAGGATAGGTTTGTTACAGTTAGAGTTTGGAAGAGTGAGGGGTGACATGACTGAAGTATCTAACATCCTGAATGGTTTGATAAGGTGGATGTGGAAAGGATGTTTCCACTTGTGGGTCATTCCTGAACTAGAGGGAACTGCTTTAAAATTGGGTTCACCCTTTCAGGACAGCGATGATGATATTTGTTTCCCATCAGAGGGCTGTGCAAATTTGGAACTCTCTGCCCCAGAAGGTGGGCTCACTGAGTATTTTAAGACACAAATTGATAGATTCTTGTTAAGAGACGTTGGCGGAAGATGGAATACAAATCACAAACAGATCAGGCCTGGTCTTATTGAATGGTGGAGCAGGCTCGAGGGGCCGAATGGTCACCTTCTGCTTCTCTCTCACATGATCCCCGGACTGAGAGCTTTGTTTAAAATTCATTCACTGGGATGTAAGTGCCACTGGCTGAGGGCAGCATTATTCCCCAGAGGGCAAATAAGAGCCAACCACATTGCTGTGGGTCAGGAGTCGCATGTAGGCCAGACCAGGTAAGGATGGCAGCTTCCTTCCCTAAAGGACACCAGTGACCCAGATGGGTTTTTCCTGACAATCGAGAATGATTTCATCAATAGACTCATAATTCTAGATGATTATTAAATTGAAGTTCCACATCTGTCGTGGTGGGATTCGAATGAGGGACCCCAGAATATTCTCTGGGTCTCTGCATTAACAGTTCAGCAATGATACCACAGGACTGTTCCCGAGCTACAAAGGGTGGGAACCAAAACCTTGATCAAACAGGGAGAATTAAGGAGTGTTAAGGGAATGGGGGAAAAGAATTACCAAGTTTAGGTTCAAGGCAACTGAAACTAAAGCCACCAACTGGGAGGAGAACAAAGTAAGAAACACTCACACAGCTGGAATTGGATAAGTGCAGATACCCCAGGGAGGTGTGGAACTACACAGGGAGGACAGGGTGAAGGCCCGGGTAGGTTTAAAAGCAGTGAACCAAATTTTGAAAATATCTTTCTGAACATAATGTAGATCAGGTTAAAACTGAGGTAGGTGTCTGACACAACTTGCTGCAAGGACACAGACAGTAGAATCTGAGGTGATCATGAGGATATGGAGGTCGAATGTGGGAGACAAGCTGGGACTGTATTGGAATAGTCACAGTGCGGAACAGACGGTTTCAGCAGCTGATGGATTGACGCTGAGGTGAACCATCGGAAACTGAGCAAGTGACCATCATCTAATAGGACAGAGAAACTGATCCATCAGCCTGAAACTGACTGACCATGTGGCTGTCAGTGACTCCAATACAAGTAAATGGAAACATTGCTCAGATCCTGTTTCTGTAACATTCAACACAACCAGGAAATGGAAAGTGAATAATTAGCTGAAAACAAGGCCCTGCTCTGTTGGAGTCTAAACAATTCAATGTTCAGTTACTGAACATTATTGATTCACAGAATAGTCTAACCTGCACAATCACAGTAAAAGGGGAAAGTAAACAACATTCTTGGCAAAGACATAATGAATCAACTCCTTGTATAAAAACAGCTCAGAACAAAGGGGCTGAATCCTCCACAAACTGACAAACACAGATACCATCGGTTTATAGATAGACAATGAAATTCTTCAGAAAAACACTTCCCTGCCGATGGTGTGTGAACTGCCACTTATTTCCTTTGAAAAAAAATCTCTGTTTCCCCTCAAAAAAGCAGGTATGTCGCGCACTTACAGACTGACTTACAGGCAAAGGAAACCTGATCTGAGACTCACAGGTTAATTAAGCTATCAGTGACAGTCCATTGCACGCAACAAGAGCTTAGACCACAACAGATTCTAGTGAAACCAACAATGCAATGAAAAAGGTGAATTAGTCTTTATAATCATGCAGCCTCTCTCAATCAAATAATCCTAGTCAACGTCCAAACATTTTTAAACTATTAATACCAATGTATACATATTTATTTCCTTCCCTAATTTCCTCCAAAAATATATCTAATTATTCTCTTCAAAGTACATTTTAAATGGTCAATTCATAATCACAATTCATTTCCAATTATTCTTAGAGCAAAACAACTTGCAAACTAAAATTGTTTTCACGTCAATAATGACACTGGAAACTTTGTTATGTAGTTTACCCATATTTCCAAATATTGTTTTGGTTCATTATTGCAGTGAAGCTAAAATTAAAGTCTATTTATTTTCTCTGATATCCTTCCATTACTTTATTTCCTAATAACAATGCCCATGGTGTAATGGGTGACAACCATTAAAATAAAATCGAATTTTCAATGCAAGAACTTGTGCAAATAATCATATATTATTCAGTTCATTCATTGTCGTTGATGTTAAGAGTTATTTTCACTGTATGATCATGTTAAATTCACTCAAAAAATCACAGTACAATTCTCACCTCTATAGATCTGTAAAGTGATTGTCAAGTTATACATATATCAAACCAAACCTTAACCGTTTAACCCGGCTGACCGACAGGTGTTGGTGAATGAACACCCAGCCTGATAGAGAAATGGTATTAATGGGCCTTACTGAGACAATATGGACGAATTAATTGAGGTACACAGTCTCACCGAAGATGGTGTCAGCCAAGATCTCTCAGGCCAAGATGCCCTGACGTGTACAGCAGAATCTGTCCCTGCAATGAGAGGGTGGGGGTGTGAGCCAGTGAGCACAGCTGGTCAGTGGCTCCAGGCATTTACAGATATTACAGGGACACACTGGGGAGGAGACAGGCTGAATGGGCTAAAATAACCTTGGTGACTCATGGAGCCTAGGGTCATATAGAGGATCATACAGAGAGGAAGCCTGAGGTGTGTAAGGACCACGGGGGATTACCAAACACCAAAGTGTGATGATGAAATAGGTTTGATGTGTTTAAAAGATGACATGGGACCCCATTTAACTGTAATTATAAACATGGGACTCCCAGTGGGAGATAATTCTAACCAAATGCTGAATTGGTCATGAGAACTGAGGCAAACGCAGAAGCACAGAGGAATAGCTTCAGTACAGGGAGGGTAATCAGACCCACAATGCTACAAGGGAAGCGGGAAAGGGCACATAGCCAAGGAACGGAGGCAGAGAGAGGGACATAGATGTTCACATTGTGTGTGGCCTGTGTTCACGTAGGCACATGCATAGCCCATGAATATTTATTGATGCTGTGTTTGCTGTATTAATAAATATTAATACAGGTGCTGCTAAATCAGTTACCGATATGGATTTGCCCCCACCCTCTCAATTACTAAAATGAGAGCAGTTGGAGAGGGAATCGAGGAAGCTGGATGAAATAAACCGATGCAGATCACCGATATGGCAAAATATATTCAGATATGGGAATGTGAAACTAAGGAAGGGACCATTCTGGGAATTGCCATTTTAGAACAGTTCGGAGCAACTATTGATGTAGAGACCCGAACTGTAATATGGGACAACCTGGACTGGTCTGAGACAGGAAGCAAAGGAGAGGCGACATCTCCAGGGTAGTTACCTTGCAGGGAGACTGGAACAGTCAGGGAATCTGGGGAGTTATAGCTAGGACCCAAACAGCAGTGTGGGGAACTCAAACAGGAACGTGGGTTATTACCTGTAGATCCTGTAAAGATCGAGGGCCCTCTCACTCCCCACACAAACAGGATCCCATTAAAGCTGGGGCTGAGGAGGCAGTAAATATCACAGTAACAGATTGAGAGAAGCAGGGAACAGTCAGACCGACAGTATCCTAGACTAATTCACTGAATCCAGATGGCTCATCCCACCTCACTATTGATTATACCTCCCTCAGTAAATCCGCCTCTAAAGAGTATCCTACAGTAGCAAACCACACCACTGTATTTAATCGTAACAGGATATAGTCTCAGCCCTTGTTATTGTGAATGCATTCTGGTCCATAATGGCAGAATAAGCTGGTGTTTACTATCAAAGGAAAGTAGTACACCTTGATCCAGTTATCTCAAGGATCCCATAATATTCCATTGTATCCCACCGAAGTATGGCTGATTGAGTTTGTCTATTTAATCTTACCAGCACCTCATTACCTCAGTTGGTGAGAAAGAACATATCCAAACATTAGAGCTCACAGGAAAGTAGAAACCCCACACCAACGGGGCAGTGAGTATGTGGCTAAGGCAGGTAAAATACTGACTGAAACAGTGCAGACATTTGAGGAGATGGCAGTGGCAGTAGCTGCAGAAGTGAGAGAGGAAGATTTAAAGATAAATCCAGAAACAGTCCCACAACAGGAGAAACAGGAATGGGAAAAGGGTGGGGTAGTAATTGGACAAGACAGAGTCTGGATGATCCAGCAGTGCCACCACACTGTATAAGACGAACATTATTAAAAACATATCATGGGTCAGCCCATATTGAGCAGGATACAGTGCAATATCAGATGCTCCATTACAGGGGGAGGTCTGCAGCAGGGAGAGATACAGCAGCTTTTTGTTGAAGAGGTGTAGTCTTGTACATACTATATGAGCCAGGGAAAGCAATCAGGATAAAATGGAGGCAGCAGCAGGGACCCAGAGGCCCATGGGAACAATTACAAATTTTACATACACCCCCATCCCAATCTCAGGGAAGGAAATCCTGCTGGGTCTTAATACACAGGTTTACGCAGTGGGTGGAAGTATTCCCCTGCAGATTTTGACCAAGGGACACATGTTACAGGGAACATAGTTAAACAGCTCTGTGGCCTGTTTGGTACTGAACAGAAATCCCATCTCCCATACCACATCCAGAGCTCAGGTACAGCAGAAGGAATGAAGCAGACACTGAAAGCTAGTCTGACTAAGGCCCTCCCAGAGGCAGGCAGAGATGGGTTAGAGTACTCCCCACCATCCTAATTAAATTGACATCAACCCCAGCAAAGAGAACAAGGCAGTCCCCCTTTGTATTAGTGACCGGACGGACTACACAGGTGCCACAGAGTGTGGCATTGGGAGTGCCCGAGATGTCCAATGGCAAGGATAGGGTCAAACAATTCTTGAATGAACTGGCAAAGCAACTGCATGAGCTGAGAGGGGAAGTTGCAGAGGGACAGAGAATCAGAAACTGGGAAAGGGAGCACAGAAATATCCGAGCTGACATTCCAAACCCAGGAGATCGGGTCGGGAGAAAATATTAGCGGAAAGCATGAAGGAAACCCAGCTGTACTTGGCTGGGGAAGCCACAGAGTTCTCGAGAGGGAACTCTCCCACCATGCTTAAGAAAGGAGCGCTGAATAAAGTTCACGCGCGCTGCTAAACTCAGGCAGATGCTGTAAACCAGAAACAAAAACACTTTTGTGAAAAGTTCAGCAGGTCTAGCAGCATCTGTGAAGAGAAATCAGCGATAACGTTTCTGAGGAAGGGTGACCAGACCCGAATCATTAACTGATTTTTCTTCACAGATGCTGCATGACCTGCTGGGCATTTCCAACAACATCTGTGCAGTTTTAAAGGGAGATCTGTCAGGCAAGTTTCTTATGCAGAAGGTGGTCAATGACTTGCCTGAGAGTTGGTAAAAGCAGAAACAATCACAATGTTTAAGAGGCATTTGGGCAGACACATAAGCAGGCATGGGGTGGCAGGGATATGGATCATGTACAGGGAGATGGAATTAGTTTGGAATGGCATCATGATCCGCACAGACATAGTGGGCCGATTATCCCAGTGCTGTACTGTTCTGTTTTCCGGGGGGTAGAATGTGTGGAGCGAGAGATAATATTTTGAGTGGAATATGTCTCTTCTTTAGAACACACAGTAAGTTGATGCATTTTGAGAGAAGCAATGTAGAAAGGGAATATATATTTGATTGGAACAGATACAGGGAGCAGGACAGCAGGATGGGGGCCAATGTGTACAAATCATTAAAGGAGAGAGAACATAAAGTGTTTTGAGTAAACGGATAGGATACTGGGCTTCATTAATAGAGGGAATGATAACAAACTCATGGAAAAGATGCTGACCATTGACAAAGCTCTGATTAGGTCACAGTCAATCATTGCATCCAATTCTGGTCACCAGATTCCTGATCAGAATGGGGAAGTTAAAATACCACAAAGGGGCCAGTTCCATACTTTGCTTTCTTTCAGGATGCATTGGCGACTCAAGGGTTAAACATTCTCCTGCCAAAGGACTTACTGCTGCATTGTAAGAGTACGAGGCCTGTACTCTTACAATACAGACAGAACACCTCAGTAGGGGGAGGCGGACCGCACCTTCGAAATAGAACGTATTGCAGCCACACATGTGGATTCCCCCGTAACCCCACACAGAGGAATTTGCCCTTTCCAGACAAGACTGAAAGCCCTGGACACAACCCTGTTAAACTGACTCCCACTCCCTTGTCTTACCTCCCCTCCATAATAGCTTAGGTAAGTGAATCCCCCATTTACTGAAGGAGGAACCCTTCTGCCTTAATCTCTTCCCATCAACACATAATCATGAACAATACGATAATCAGTTTCTGTAATCCATTCACACTTTATCACAGGACGTCATCATTCATCAAGCTTGGTAAGGTCATAATTACCTACTTTAAACTATGTAATGGCAATCGCCCATGTGACTGATATGCCTTTTTCTAATTCCTATTAAATATACTGTCTCTGTGGGTAAGGCAGAGATTCATGAAGAACAGTCTCTACAAGTAGACACTCAGCTACTTTAGAGACATTTTGAAACTCACGCCGGCTGTCCGATAATAAAGCTACTGCTGTTGTGCAGAAAACTTGTCTCGTCTGGATTTGTGGAACAAATTAGACATCAATAATGAAGGATATGAGTGATCTTCAGAGTGTGGAGTACAACTTGCTGGAGTGATTCAGTGATGAAGAAAATGCAGTCACTGAATTGATTTGAAGACATTTGTATTTTCTTTAAGTAAACGAGTTGAATATATTTTTGATAGAGCTGTATAAGATTAGAACACATCTAAATGTGCCTCTTTATTTCTGTCTTTTTGTCTGAGTTAACAATCAGATGGACAGGTCAGTCAGTGTCTGTGTGCTTTCCCAAATCTCTGATTGAATCTGGTCCCCCCCACAAACTCAGGTGCCTCACCACTCACTGGGTCATGGAGAAACCCTGCCGTTACAATGAGAACTGTCTTTGCTGTCACCTCTCCTCGTAGTTCTGCCTAATCCCCACTTCCCTTCATTAAATCCCAGCTGCCTCTAGTCCATCCACATGGACATGTTGAAGAGCATGACAGGAGAATGGATTTAAACTGAGAGTTCAATAGCCAGGATGAAAGAGGAAGGAGGAAATAAACGGGATTTTTGGATCCCAGGGGATACAGACTCCAGGATTTGTCCTTGTGGGCATTCCCGCCGTAATACGAGACAGCATTCCATAATGAGAGTTAAACCCGGGTGGCAGGAGAGGGAGCCACTGAACATTAACAGGTTTAGTTCAAACACAGGAGGTTTGTTCAGTCAGTAACAGTGTGTTAGACATGGAGGTGAAGTGAGCAGTGAGGGGAAATGTTACCACAAGCTGCAGATGGACAACTTTCATTGGAACAGGAGGAGAACATTCAGCCCCTCAACCCTGCTCTGCCATTCAATAGATCATGGCTAATTTGTGGCCTAACTTGCAATTTTCAAAACTCTCCAAACTCATCAATAAACTCCTCTGCAACACACAAAATGAATATTGAAAAACTAACCATCTGCAAATGCTGGGAAATCGGAAACAAAACCAGACATTGCTGGAAATTTTCAGGATGTCGGGCAGCATCTGTGGAGAGTGAACCTTTGGGAACAGTGACCGGTCAGGTGACCAGCTGCAGCTGACCATTCTGCTGTTTCTGTAACACTCTCTGGAACAGGTTCTGTTGTGGGAGGAATGAGATTGTCAATAATAACTGAGAGAAACAGGAGGACGTGCTCAGTCAGAATAAAACCCATTTTGGTCTTTCACTTTTAATTCAACTGCAAACATTATTCATTATTATTTCTGAAATAGGATCATAGGCCAGAAAACAACTCTTCATGTCATTGGGTCTGGGAAACTGTGTTAATTCTGACCTGGTCGAGCCGACATGTCAATCCAGACCCTGAATAATGGGGTTGAATCTGAACCATCTCCTGGGCAGTCAGAATGGATGACAAATGCTGCCCCAGCAAGTGATGCCGTGATCCCATGAACAAACAAAATAAATCCGATCGCTGTGGTTAGTTGTGAACTCGCTGGTGTTATTGGAATGTTTATGGGGTAAAGGGAGAAGAATGGCATTCAGTGAGGTGTTCCTTTGGAGAGCTGATCAGCCAAACAGCCGCCTTTTGTACAGTAACAATTCTGTGAATAATTAATTCTGAGCCCTCTAAGGAAATATCAGAGCAGGGTTTGTAAAGAGGTCAGATTGAGTGAGCATCTCGGTGAACACAAGTGAGACACAGGTACAGAGAGGTTTTGGGATGGATTAAATTAAATTTTATACATTTGCACAGTCATCAACATTACAGCAGTGAAAAATGGGAGTGATCAAGAGAGTGGAATTAGAGCAGCAAATAAATCTTCAACATTGATGCAGCTAAAGGGGATGCTGGGTAAAGGTACCATAGTTAGTGCT
This sequence comes from Hemiscyllium ocellatum, assembly GCF_020745735.1. NCBI lineage: Eukaryota > Metazoa > Chordata > Chondrichthyes > Orectolobiformes > Hemiscylliidae > Hemiscyllium > Hemiscyllium ocellatum. Next base: position 472,753 of record NW_026869333.1, read on the forward strand.
TATTTTATTCCAGGCACATCAGCCAGGGAGCACATCCTTCCTGTATCTGTCGTCTCGAGCTCTTGAAGATTTTTGTTCATTTGAAGTATTTCGTGTTTAGATACTCCAGAGAAGACAGCTTCAAGCTCCTCAATCTCTCCTGACAGGGCAATGCTGCTGTTAGAATTCAATTCACTGGCATGTTACTGGTTGCTTCATGGACTGGAACTGGCAATTGAGACCAAAAGGTTACTGTATAAAATACTTCAATGGTATTGCCAGACGTGAGTGGTTTTAGGAAAATGACCATGACTTACGGGCATTGAGTGTCAGAGCACTTCCTGTTGTGGGGCATCCTGTTTAGATACAATCTATTGATAACTATTAGAACTGACGAGCACTGGCTCTGTCAAAGTGGTCAGAGCATTATGGCTGTCATCGAAGCTGGTAACAAACTTCCCATGGGTTAAAAATCGTAAATGATAGAGTAGGTACGAGGTCTGATGATATTGTTGGAGTATTGATGTTGTTGTTAATCACATTAACTCGGCAGGAGTTGATTGAATTCATATTGTCTCTTTCTGAATCTCAGGATGTCTCTCCGGACAATAAGTCTCCACAAACAGCAATGAGCAGGGGTCATCTGTTTTGATTTGAATTGCTCTATAGCACTGCTGCTTCACAGCACCAGGTACAAGGTTGGAGTCCAGCCTTGGTCAACAGCATGTGTGGAGTTTGCACATTCTCCCCAGGATAGTGTGGGTCCACTCCAGGTGCTCTGGTTTCCTCCCACAGTCCAAAGATTTGTGGGTTAGGTGGATCAGTCATGCTAAATTGTCCACAGTGTCCAGGATTGTGCAGATTCGTTTAATCATCCATGGGGAATGCAGTGTTACAGGGGTGGAGTGCTCCAGGTGAGATGCTCTTTGCATAGTTGGTGGGGTTTGATGGGCCAATGCTCTCCTTCCACACTGTCGAGATTCTATTCTATGATTGAGGATAAAGGCGACACAGCAGGGTTGGAGAAGGAGCATTTAGTGTGTATCAATGCTCTTGATGCCTTTAGGTAGTGGTGGGCACCGCAGGGGATATAGTGCTTTGTCTCCATCGCTGCCCCCTCCCCACAACTCTACTTTGGGGGAATAGACAGGATCTATTTTACAGGAGGTTTGAAAATTTAAAAAACTGTTATATTCAGATAATTTCATTTCTTTTCTTTTAGTTTTATTTATTGTGGAATAAACAGCGACAACATTTTAAAACCAAATTCACAAATCTTGTGTTAAAGATAAATGTTAAATAAAATCCAAACCGCCCCTCACTGAAAACTGATGTGGAAGCGCATTCGCCTGCAGAATCCCTGCCCTGTCTACTTCTTCCTAGTCGGGCTCCATGACTAGATACATACCTGGGAGATAGAAGCAGGAGGCCATTCGGCCTTTCAATCCTGCTCCACCATTCAATGGGAAACAGCTGACCATCCAGCTCAGTCTCCTGTTCCTGCTCTGCTCCAATCCCCTTTCATGACTTTTCCTCGAAGAACTATATCTAAGTCCTCCTTTGGTTTCACTGCCTTTTGTTCCAGTGACGTTGTGGTGTTACTGTGTGGGTGTAGGCGGGGTAATGTGATGGTGCTGCCTCCTGGAGGATACACTCAGCATCCCTCATCATCCTGCAGTAACATCAACAGGGTTTCAGCAACGAGAGATAGAAACCATTTCCAGGATATGGGCATCACTGGCTCAGCCAGCATTTATTCCCCATCTCGAGTTACGTTTCAGAAGACGGTAGTGAGCTGCTGTCTTGAACCATTCACAGTCCATTTGGCGCAGAGAGACCGACAATGTTGTGAGGGAGAGTGTTGCTGGATTTTGGCCAAGTTATTCTCCATCTTTGGTTGTTCAAATGCTGGTTAACTTAATCACAATCTGCACGAGTTTGTGATTTCAGTCTGCAAATCTTCACCGTCTAGCACCCTGTATAAAGGAATATGTACAGGTTAGAAATTCAGAGCAGACAATTCTAGTTTCTCTACAATATCTTTTTTCCCCTTTCTTCCCCAAAAGCTGTAACCCTCCAGCCCACTTACTCTCTCCCACCATTCTGACTCTGCTGTCCCTAATGTACCCACCCCCATTCTCATGGAGTTACTGATAAACAGATCCATGCCACCACTTCCCGTCCCTGTTTAGACTCTGCACCCTTTCTGGGTTCACTCCATTTCACTTCGGTTACTGCAAGTCAATAATGTAATAGCAAAATAAATCAAAAGGAAACAGAAAGGGAGGTGGCAGATCCTGGACAGAAGAGGGTCCTTCAGTCTGGGAGAATGGGTCAGATACTTCTTTGTTTCCCATTGGTCGATTCCCAGTGTTATGACAAGTTGGGGATGGAACTTGGTCCCATGTGGGTGTGGTGGCACTTTGAACGTCCAACCCGTCAATACTACAAGCTGATTGGTTCCTCCTGCAGCCAATCACAGTGTCAAATGCTTTCCGCTAATTACCCCAAAGCACCTGCTCCAAAATCTGCCCATATTCTGTACATGTGCAGTTCTGGGATTCCCCGCACACGCGTGGTCCCTGCCTCAGGGATTGTGGGAGTTGTAGTCCTCATGAAGCCACTGGAGACATGTTTCTAGATAGTGAATGAAAAGTGTTTGCTGGAGGGTGTTGTGTGTAGGACCTTCATTCATACACAGGCTGTTACTGGATTTTACTAAGACATCTGCTTCCACAACTCGATTTCTGAAGTAATGAACATAGATTCAGCCAATTGCGGGGTGGGGAGGTTAATAAGCGGTAGCAGATTTTAAGCAGAGGTAGCTGAGTGGTTAGCACTGCTGCCTCACAGCGTCCGGGACCCATGTTTGATTTCGGCCTTAGGCGACTGTGTGGAGTTTACACGTTCTCACCATGTCTGCGGGGGTTTCCTGGGGTGCTCAAGTTTCCTCCCACAGTCCAAAGATGTGTAGGTTAGGTGGATTGCCTATGTTAAATTGCCCACAGTGTCCATGTATGTGCCGGTTAGGGTATTAACCATGGGAAATGTAGGGTTACAGGGACAGGGTGGGTCTGAATGGGATGCTCGTTATAGGGTTGGTGTGGACTCAATGGATGAATACCCTGTTTCTGCATGGTAGGGATTCTATTCTATTCTCATGAAGAATGTACTTATCTCACTGTGTTGCAAAACTGTGAAAATCCCTATTCAAAATGTGGTGGATGCCAGGACAACGAGCAGATTTACTGAAGAGATGCAGATGTTTATTTTGCAATGAGATGAAGGGGGAGAGAGAGCAGGTGGGAAAATCCAGCTGAGACCGAGGTGAGCTCAATCATCACTGTATTAAATGGTGGAGCTGGTTCGAAGGGCGGCATTGCCTCTCCTGTGCCCAGTGCTCATCTTCCTACTGTAATAACTGGAAAGCTGAATCCAAAACACACCACCTTCACCCAAGGAGATTTTGGAAAAAGCAAGATAGTCAGGTGGATTAGCGTTCCAAACTTAGAGAGTGAGGAAACATGTGGGAGATAATGATTTTGCAATTTTAAACTGAGGGGAGATAGTGATTTATGAATTTAGACTGTGAGGACATTCACACAGTCCAGAATACTCTGTTGTGAATATCTATCCTATACTTTAATACGACAATGAAACGCAAAGCACCCAGGAAACTTCGCTTCACCTCGTAATCTGACAAAAGACTTCTGATAAATCTGGTTGAATTTAGAACACAGCTGGAAAGCTGGAAGATTAGATCCAATCCAAGATCCAGTGCTTAAACAAAGGAGACTACAATAGGATGAGGCAGGAGTTGGCTGATGTAAACTGGAAGCAAAGACTTTACCGTGGGAAGGTTGACGGACAACGGGGGAATTTTTCGAAGTGCTCAGCAAAAGTAGCTATCAGGGAAAAGGAAGGACTATAGGAAAAGGAGTAATCTGCCATGGGTGGCTCAGGAAATAAGGGAGTCTATCAAATTGAAATAGAAGGCATACAAATTGGCAATAACCAAGGAGAAACTAGGAGATTAGAAAAACTTTAAAAATCAACAGAAAGCTAGATGGGATTGGGGGAGAAAAGTGATGAGTAGCTGTCCCCAGGGCCAGAATAGCAGCTTACACTGCTAGAGGGGAACCTATTGTGTGGGGAAATGTGGCCTCTCATTGTTGAAGCACTGAACTGTTACCATAGAGATAATCCTGATCAAGTTACAAATCACAGCACACTCCAAAAGCTTGTACTTCCAAATAAACCTGTTGGACGATAACCTGGTGTTGTGTGATTTATAAGTTTGTCCACCCCACCCCAACACCGGCTCCTCCATATCAGAATCCTGATAGACAGCCCCACTGAAACTGAAGTGCCTGTCAGATACTTGAGGGAGCCACAGGGGTGTATGTTTTAACCACAAAGTGCGAAACTGAACTAGACTTTCTAACTGACCGTTGCCATGGAGATAATACTGAGAGAGAGTCTCTATTCAAAGTCCCAAACCACAAAAGGTATAAGAATGGGAGCTTTACATCGGATAGGTGGGGCTTTACCTGATGCTGCCTGGAGGTGTTTTGTATGTACACTATCCAGGTAACTGCCATGTCTCATCAATAAAGACTCAAAGAAGACCTCTCAGAGTTCTGCTAATGTAGTTATTGCTATCCAGCAGGGTTCAGGAATATGAGTACACAGCAGTCAGTCTTCACAGTGGAGGATACGAAGAGCATGGCAGTAATTGATAAGGAGACTGAGGAAGGCGAGGAACTAGAAACAAACATTATCATGAAAGAGTTAGAGCTGGGCAAGCTAATGGAGCTAAAGGTAGATAAGTCTCTTTGCCCTGATGGAATACATCCCAGGATACCAACAGAGTTAGTGGGAGAAATAGCAGATGCACTTAGAGTCATAGCATCTTACAGCAGAGACAGACTCTTTGGCCCAAACTGGTCCATGCTGACCAGAATGTCCATCCACACTAACCCCATTTCCCTGCACTTGGCCCATCTGCTTCTGACCCTTTCCTATCCATGTATTTGTCCAAATGTCTTTTACCTGTTGTGAGTGTATCCACCTCAACCACTTCCACTGGCAGCTCATTCCATATACATACCACCCTCTGTTTAAAATACTTGCCCCTCAACTTCCCTTTTATTCTTCCCCTCTAACATAGAACTGATGCCCTCCAGTCCTTGATTCCCTGGAAAAAAGACTGAGTGCATTCACCTTATCCATGCCTCTCATGGTCTTACACACTTCTAGAACAGTACCCACACAGTTTCCTCTGCTCTAAACAAAAAAATCCCCACTTGTCCAACCTCTCCCTATAACTCAGACCCCTGAGCCCTGACAACATCCTTTTAAATTGTTCTGCACCTTTTACAGTTTAATAACTGAAACCTACACTGCATTCATCATATTTCCAGTGTTTCCCCACGGCGCTGGAACCGACGTAACAACGCCAATGGATTACAGTCCACGATCGAGAATTAACTCCTTTACAACAATCCCGTTTTCATAGTATTTCCCATGGTGCAGGTATCCTTGTGTCTTTCTGGTTGCATGGTTAATTAAAGACTCGTCCTTCTACAAAGCAAAGCTGTGGCTTAATTGTTCCTGGGAAACATGACATGATTTTTCAGACTTTCAAAAACAAACAAACTCTTTCTCCACAGTCACCACGCTAACATGGACTTGGCTGTACCTCAGTATTTTTTCCAGTCACACTCTTATTTGGAATATTCGCCCACGGACAGAATACACACCTTTCCTTCCACATGCAAAGGCCAATGAATATTCAGATCGGCACGGATCAAGTAACTATCAGATCTGAACATGAAGTTTAATTTGAATTTCTCATCCACAAATCCACCCTTTCGGTACCCTACAACTGCGAAAACAACTCACCATATTAATACAGGATGGATCTTTATAAGACAATTATAGTATTAAATTGTAGTTTCATGTTTCCCAAAGTTTTAACTCTCAGTCTAACAATTTCTTTCTTCTGTGAACTGAAATCCAAACCAATCTCCTCACTCCTTTCCTCCACACGCAGTTCTCTCTCACTCTCTCGTCTCTTTGAATTCAGTTTCCTAGCTCTTGTCTGCGGACTAAGAACCAAATCAATGAGTCTGACTCTGGGTCCACCGGGGTTGGGAGGCGGGAGGTGGGGGGGGGGGGGGGCGTTATTGGTGAATCCTCTGACGACAACCATCCTGCATACACTGCTTCCTGCACACTCTGGCCAAAACCCGTCTTACTAAAATGAACCGAATTAGAACTCCAATTGCAGGCCCATCCTTGTCACTTTCCATAAAAACCCTGAATCTTCACAAAAGAGTTCTGATAACTTTCTCCAAAATGTTGCCGCACTGATAGTCTGATCACATCTCAGGGGGGCCAGGCAACGGGCCATTCCCCTGGGTCCTGCTCCCAGAGGGAGGAAGATGCCAATGACAGATTAATCCCTCACAGCCACAGCCTCCCTCCCAGGCACTGTGCATACTCCCACAATTGGCTAGCACTGCGCCCATACACTGGTCTCCCCTCCTACAGCACGTGCTCTCGATCATACAGGAGTCCGGGAGATTGACAGCAGCTGCTGCCCAATATATCAGAATCTCTACAGTATGGAAACTGACCCTTCGGCCAAACAAGTCCTACCGATCCTCCAAACAGTAACTTACACAGACGCATTCCCCTACCCTATATTTACCCCGACTAATGTAACTAATATTATAGGCAATTTAGAATGGCCAATTCACCTCCTGCCCATCTTTGGATTGGGGGAGGAAACCTTCTCAGACACTGGGAGAATGTACAAACTCCACACAGACAGTTGCCAGAGGCTGGAATCGAAACCGGGTACCTGGTGCTGTGAGAGAGCAGTGCTAACCACTGAGCCATCTCTACAGATGGGAAAGTGTGGGGCTGGAGAACTAGGGTAATGGGATTGTAAACAATGAATGAATGTGGAGGACCCTGGGGGATGGACAGGTCAGTGAGGGACAGGAGCAGTGCAGCAGCAGGATGGGACGCTGGACAAACTGAGCAATGGGAGAGTCTGACAGGAGATAAATTACAGGAAGGTTTTGTTTAGAGGCTGAGGCAGGGACAGCTGGGAGACAGTATGGCCTGGTGGCTTGGGCATGTTTTCTAATCAGCCTCTTCAAAGATGCTGTTCCTCAGCTCTGAGCCTGATCCTCCTGGTCCAAAGGTAAGGACACTGCCACTATTTCCTGGTGGGCAAGGGATACGGGGACTACCTTTCAAACAGGAACTCAACTGTGTTGGTGATATTAACAAGACTCAATACACAGTCACTGACAAAATGCTGGTGTACGTGAACTTCATCCCGAATATTAACACCTATAACTGGGTAACGCAGACCCCCGAGGTACAGAGTTTAATCCTGGATATTAATAACAGCTTTGTGCATGGGAAATCATGTCGCATGAATTTGACTCTGTTTTTTTGATGAAGTAACGAAGAGAATTGCTGAGGTCAGAGCATGGACATGATCTGCATGGACTTCAGTAACGTATTTGACAAGGTTCCTCATGGGAGACTGGTCAGCAAGGTTAGATCGTATGGAGTACAGAACTGGCTCGAAGGTAGAAGGCAGAGGATGCTTTTCAGGCTGGAGGCCTGTGACCAGTGGAGTGTCACAAGGATCGGTGCTGGATCCACTACTTTTCGCCATTTACATTCATGATTTGGAATGAACATAAGAGGTATTGTAAATAAGATTGCAGATGACACCAAAATGGGAGGTGTGGTAGACAGGGAAAAAGATTACCTCAGGGTACAAGAAGATCTGGATCAGATGGGTAATGGGCTGAGGGGTTCAGTTTAGAAAAATGCGACCTGCTGCATTTTGGAAAAGCAAACTTTAGCAGGACTTACAGTTTATAGTAAGTTCCAGGGGAGTTCTGCTAAACAAAGAATGCTTGGAGTGCAGGTCCATAGTTCCTTGAAAGTAGAGTAGCAAGTAGATAGATTAGTGAAGGTGGTAGTTGGTCTGCTTGTCTTAATTGGTCAGAGCATTGAGTAGAGGGGTTGGGAAGTCATATTGCGGCTGTACAGGACATTGATTCCGCAACTTTTGTAATATTCCATGCAATTCTGGTCTCCTTCCTATCAGATGGATGTTCTCAAATTTGAAAGGGGTCAGAAAAGAAGTCCAGGATGTTTCCAGGGTTGGATAGCCTGTTTTCCCTGGACCGTCAGAGGCTGGGGTCCAGTGCTGCAAGGAAATAGCCTCAGCCTATTCAGCCTCTCCCTATAGTTCAAATGTTCCAATACTGACAACACCCTAGTAAAATTTTTCTCAACTAGTGCAAGTTTCCCAACATCTTTCCTGTAACAGGGAGACTGGAATTGAAAGCAGTCTGGGGTGAGGTGGAGACAAGCAACATTTTAGAGATTGGAATTCCTGGTGCTTGTGATTGTGTAGATGTCTGATCAGAAGGTCACCTTGGGGTTACAGATATGACAGCAATATGGTGAAGAGTGTGGTTCTGTCTCAGACAGTTCTCAGGGAGAGGGAGAGGCTCAGCAGTAAGGGAAAGGAATTTGTAACAGCAACTGAAGGCAATGAGTTTAACCACTGCAATGTTTCATTGGAGGAAACTGCAGCCAATCGCGTAGTGGGAGTGTGATGAGCAGTTTGATAACTGAGTAATGGAGAGGGATGATGGGGAAGGAGAGCTGCGCATTGTCTTTGTACATGTGAAACCTAACATGGTGCTTTTGGACGATGTCACCTCCTGGCAATATGTAGGTGAGATACAGGAGAGGCCAAAGATAGATCCTGGAGGGACACCAAATACAAGGAATTCAGAAAGGAAAGGGAGAGTCGGGATGGAGTAGGTGTTTGCAACAACGGTGGGGTCAAATATTAGTTTGTAGCAGAATGGGAGAGAAGGACATAACCAGAAAAGACAGATAGAACAAGGAACATTTTCTGTGATTTGGTGAGGGGGAGTGATGAGGATGAGGCACAGCCCAACTCCAAAAACACTATTTCTACATTAGTGACGTCACCCACCTCCTCCCGAGTCTCAGCTCATTTACTGAAACACTCGTCCATCCCTGTGTTATCTCCAGACTTCGTTATAAAACACACTCTTGGCCAGCCTCCCAAATTCAACTTACATGCAATCTCAAGAGTATCTAAAACCCTACTGTGCAAGTGCTCACTTGTACTAAAACTTATTGATCCATCAAAAGGCTCCTATTAACAAGCAACAATTTAAAATTCTCATCCTTGATGTAATTCCTGGCTGTGAACATCCCTGTCTCCCTGCACCACACAACCTGTCAGATCCCGGCAACTCATTTTCTTTCAGACTCCCAATGATGTGTTTATTCATTGCTTCACTTGTCGCCAAGGCAACACGGTCTGGAATTCCCACCCTAACCCTCTCAGGCCTGCTTTCCTCCTTTAAGGAATTTCTGAAAACCTGTTTATTTGGCAATTCTTTTGATCACCTGACCTAATAGCCCCATCTGTGGCCTTATGTCAGAAACTGTCAATAGCATTTTTGTGGAATTATAAACATGATACAAAAAACAAACTGCTGTTGATTTGCACATACATTGTCAACTCTTCAATGTTGCTGGGTGAAGAATCTATAACAGCACTTACCAACCACATTGTGGGAGCACCTTCACCACACGAACTGCAGCAGTACAGGACATCAAACATCACCTTCTCCACAGGCAATGGGGCTTTGGCACTGATCACTGGTATCTGTGGAGGGAGAAACACACAGTTGCTATTTCACGGAGTGCAAAATGCATTATAGGGAGGGAAAATGGGACAGAATTTGGATTTTCTAATTTGTGTTTTACAATGTGCACAAAGTTCTGTAAAACCTCTCATCCCATACCATGAAAATTTCCTTCTCTTCCTGGTCAATATGTCTTTCCTTCCCCCTGCCCTGCACCTTCACACATTTCCAATGCTTTGGTCACAACAACGCTGTGCGGTCAGTGAAGTTTATCACGTGCTTGAGTATTGTCCCACCCCTCATTCACTCCGATTGGTTGAAGGACCAACTAGCACATCCTGGTCCTCCAGCATCGTCCCCCCACTCTTATTGGTCCTGCGCTGACATCAATAATCCGAGGCCCATTGTGGACTGGAGCATGCTCAGTGCTTCCTGCTTTTGCTGCTGTTCATCAGGTATGAGAGAGAGAGGGCTCATCCCTGTTTCTCCTGATGTCAGACAATAACAACAACTACCTGCATTGTATGTAGACTTTCACATTGACAAATCTCCTAAAATACTCCACGAATGATGAAAACGTTGATTAAAGAGAACGATTTTTAGATACATCTTTAAGGTGGACAGAGGGGGTTCGGAAGGATATTCCAAAGGGTTGTGTCCTCGGCAGCTCCAATCGTGGAGTGATATAGGTGGGCAACAGCTTACAATGGAGACAGTTAGTGGCTAGCCATAGGTTAACAACCTCATGTCGTAGCCCCCTACCCCACACACCAGGCCTTGTTCTACCAGTCCATTACACACTACCTATGGTTAGCCACTAAACAGTCTCCATTAAACAGCTAATCACCCTCCCCTAGCCAGATCATTATCCTTTATCCAACTGTTCTTCGCACTCTATCCCCACCTATCCTTTACTCCTTATATCCTCCCCCCACACTATCTTCTGCATATAAACCGACTTTTTATTCCTCAGTAACACCTGTTCTGTGGAAGGGACACCGGATCTTAAAACTTTAACTCTGATTTCTCGTCACAGATGCTGCCAGACCTTCTCCAGACCCTCCTGGTTGTTGTTTCTGATTTACAGCATCCGCAGTTCTTTTGGTTTTAATTTACCGGGAGCTTGTAATTCAGGTCCTACAGCGTCTGTCCCAGTCTTGCTGTCTCTCCCACCCCCACCCAGTGACACTGCACCTGCACAACCCATGGACAGGTGTCGTCTTCCTGGCCACACCCCTCATTCACTCCCATTGGCTGCAGGACCGCACAGCCTCTCCTCCTATTGGTCTGGAGCTGCCGTTAATTAAGCCGGCGTCGATTGAGAGGTGAGTGGTTGGCTCCTCCCTCTCCCTGTCCTGGGATGAGTTTCATCATTCAGAGTGAATGGGGCAGTATCACAGAGCACAGGGGCTGGGGGCTATTCAGCCCATTGGGGCGATACTCTCTCCCTCTGGAGATGTTGCAAATCTGTCCCAAGTCCCCTCCCATGTGCCCATACCCTCCCCAAATCTTTCCTTAAAAAGTAATAATCCAAGTCTGTTTCAGAATACCTGCTGAATCTGTGTCGTTCAGACTGTTGCAGATGCTCAGAGCTTACTGAGTAAAATAGTTGTCGTGGTTCTGTTCGCCGAGCTGGAAGTTTTTGTTGCAAACGTTTCGTCCCCTGGCTAGGAGACATCATCAGTGCTGTGGAGCCTCCTGCGAAGCGCTTCTTTGATGTTTCTTCCGATATTTATAGTGTTGATGGAACACATCAACAAACACATCGACCTGGACCCAATATACCAACCACTACAGCGGCCAGCTGAAACTGACACCCGGAAGCGGCAAGGACAGACCACTATAAATACCGGAAGACAACATCAAAGAAGCGCTTCGCAGGAGGCTCCACAGCACTGATGATGTCTCCTAGCCAGGGGATGAAACGTTTGCAACAAAAACTTCCAGCTCGGCGCACCGAACCACTACAACAAGCACCCGAGCTTCAAATCTTCGCACAATCTTTGAGTAAAATAGTATTCACATTTTCACCTTGTATTATTTGCCAATTACTTGAAAGTAGTTACTAAAAATTGTGTCAATTTTAATAATTCCTCTCACTCTCTCTGCAAATTCAAGACCTTGGAACAAATTTGCATCAGGTCGAAATCATTGCTTCACCTTCTCAGCTCCAAGGATAATTATCTGTGCTTCAGCTAGCTCTCCACAAAATAAGGGAATGCATCTTAATTTATTAAGATCAAAGAAACAGACCTTTGGTCCAATTCGTCCGTGCCAACAAGAAATCCTAAACTAATGGATTCCCATTTACCAACTATTGGCCTGGATCCATCAAAACCCTTCCTATTCATGTACCCAATTGGAAGCCTTTTAAATGTTGTGATTTTATCAGCCTCCACTACTTCATCTGGTAGCTCCTCCCAGACACACACCACACTCAGTTTGAAAACGTTGCCACTTAGATCCCTTTTAAATCTTTGCCACTCTCAACTTAAACCCAGGTGCTCTAGTTTTGGACCCAACTAACCTGAGGAAAAAGGACCCTGGCTGCTCACCTTATCCATGCCCCTCGTGATTTTATAAATCTCCATGAAGTCACCTCTCAGTCTTTGACTCTCCAGAGTAAATAGCCCAGCATATTCAGCCCCTCCCTGTAGCCCAAATCCACCAATCCTTGTCCAAACCTTTTCAAGTTTCACAACATCCTTCCCAGAACAGGGAAATTCAAACTGAAAACAGAATTCCAGAAGTGGCTTAATCAACGTCCTGTCCAGCCACAATATGGCATCCCAGCTTCTGTATTCAATGCATTGACCATTAACGGAGAGCGTTAATGGAGTCCCATTTGACAACGGTTCACCCTTCTCCTTCTAAATCCTCCCTCTTCATGTACCCAATCAGATGCCTTTTAAATGCTGTAATTGTAGTAGCCTCCACCCCTTCCTCTGGCAGTTCATTCCATACTTGCAATGCCCTCAACATGAGCAAGATGCCCCTTTGATCCCTTTTAAATCTTATCCCTCTCACCTTAAGCCTGTACCCTCTAGTTCTGGACCCACCGAACTTGGGAAAAAGTCCCTGACTGCTCACTTTATCCACGCCCTTCATGACTTTATAAGATCACCTCTCAGCCTCCAACTCTCCAGGGAAAATAGTCCCAGCCTATTCAGCCTTTCCCAGTAGCTCAACTCGTCCAACCCCGGGAAAGTCCTTGCAAACGTTTTTTGAATCCTTTCAAGTTTCTCAATATTATTCCAAGAACAGGGAGATTGGAACTGAAAACCGAATTCCAGAAGGGCCTTAATCAGTGTCCTGTCCAGCCACAATATGAGGCACATCAGCTGCATTCAATGCATTGACCAATAACGGGGAGCGTACCAATTGCTGCATTCACTACCCCGCCTCCCTGTGACTCTACTTTCAAGGATCTATGAACCTGCACTCCAAGGTCTCTTTGTTCAGCAATGTTCCCCAGGACTTTACCATTAAGTGTAGAAGTCCTGGCCTGATATGCCTTTCCAAAATACAACAGCTCACATTTTTCTAAATTGAATTCCGTCTGCCATTCCTTGCTCCAATGGCCCATCTGATCAAGATCCTGTTGTATTCTGAACTAACCTTCTTCACTGTCCACTACACCTCCAATTTTGGTGTCTTCTGTAAACCTACTGACCATATCTCAGATATTCACATCCAAGTCATTTATTTAAGGGCACAATATCCATCTTTGCAGCACACTGCTGCTCACAGGCCTCCAGTCCGTAAAGCAACCCTCCATCATCATCCTCTGTCTCCTACCTTCAAGGCAGTTTGGTAATGACTTGCTCTCCCTGCATTCCATGTTATGTAACCCTGCTAACCAGTCTGCTTTGTGGAACCTTGTTGAATGTCCATATAAATAATGTTCACAGTCTGGCTTCATCAACTTTCTTTTTCACTTCAAAACACTCACTCAAGCTAGTGAGACACAATTGTGCATATACAAAGCCACATTGACTCTCCCCATCATTCCTTATCTTTCCCAAGAGATGGATATCCAGTCCCTCAGAATCCCTTCCAACAACTTGCCTACCACTGACTTCAGGCTCACTGTTCTCTTCTTCCATGGCCTCTCCCTACCATCTTTTTAAAATAATGGCACCTCACATGTCGCTATCAACGATACAAATACCTCAGGAGAGGCCCAACAATCACTTCCCTAGATTTCCAGAAAGTTCCAGGATACACCTGATCAGGTCGCAGGGCTTTATCTACCTTGATGCGATTTAAGACATCCAGTCCCACCTCCTCTGTAACATGGACACTTTTAAAGGTATCACTTTATTTCTCCAAACTCACGAAATCCCATATACTCCCATATATTTCCCATGAAATATTTGCATACCTTTCGCACCCCCTGTGGTTCCATAGACAGCCTTGTTGACCTTCAAGGGGTCCTATTCTCTGGTCCAGTTAATCTTTTGTCGGTGATATAATTGTTTAATCTCTTTGGATTCTACTCCAGGACATCCCAGAAAGGCCTACTTCAAGGACCGTAATTTTTCTCTGACTTGATCAACATTGCCCTCCAACACATACCCTCCACTTCCCGCACCTCCACCTTTACCCCACCCCTCCAGCCACAATAAAGAATATAACCCTGCGGTCTTTAACTTCCACCCCACTAATCTCCAGATACAGCACATTAACCTCTTATTTCTGCTACCTGAAGTCAGACCCCACCACCAGAGACATATTTCCCTCCCCAACCCTATCTGCGTTCCAGAGGCCATTCCCTCTGCGACTCCCATGTTCGGTCCACATCCTCCCGCCAACCCATGCTCCACACCCTTGACCCTCCCTTGCCGCCACGGCAGATGTAAAACTTGCGGCCACACCCCCCCGACCTCTGTCCAAGACCTGTTACCAAGACAACAAAAGGATATTTTCACATCACGCAGAGATTTGCCTGCACATCCCAACACCCCATGTACTGCATCTGGACACTATGGGAAATTTAACATGGTTCATCCAACTAACCTACACATCTTTGGACTGTGGGAGCAAACTGGAACACCCGAAGGAAACCCTCACAAACAGTGGGTGAATGTGCCACCTTGAACACATACAGTCGCCTGAGGCTGGAATCAAACCCAGGTCCCTGGTGCTGAGGAAGCAACACTAACCACTGAGCCACAATTCTGTGGGATCTTTGGTGCTGATGTGCTGCCCCACTGATACCTCAGTCACTCACCCTGCCTCATTTCCTAAGGGGCAGTGATGGCGGAGTGAAATTAACACTAGACAGTTAATCCAGAGACCCAGATAACGTTCTGGGGACCCGGGTTTGAATCCCATCACGGCAGATGAGTGATATGTGCAATGTTCCGAGGATTAGGGTTAGAATCCCAACATTGCTGATGGCAGCATCGGAATCCAATACAATCTAGAATGAAAAGTTGAATGATGACCATGAATCTATTGTCGATTGTTAGAAAACCCATCTGGTTCACTAATGTCCTGTAGGGAAGGAAACTGTCATCCTCACCTGGTCTGGCCTACATGTGACTCCAGACCCACAGCAATGTGGTTAGCTCTCAACTGCCCTCAGGAAAAATACATTAAAGACTGTTAACAAATACTCCACAGGTATCACTTAAAAACTGGCTGTTCCCATTGGGACCATATGAATTTCTGAACGGCCTGAACTAAAACTGAGTTTCAGCTTCACCTTCTCCCTGTCTCAGATCAGTCTGTTTACCCCCAACTCCAGAACTCTCTCATTGAGCCAAACAGCACCCACAGTGCAGCTTTGTCATTTTCATTGTCTGCTCACACCTACACTGCCCTCAGCCTCCTGTACTGTTCCAATGCATCTCAATGGGAGCTCAGGGAAGCACCTCATCTTTCAATTCAGCCCTTTGTAACCCCAGAGTCAACATGGACTTCAGCAGTTTCTGAATGAACAGAGTTGTCAGAACCTGGAACATTCCACCTGAAATGGTACTGGAATTTGAGTCCAAAAGGACTTTTAATGGGAAGTTTGCAGGTAATTGAAAATATGACGTTCACAGGTTAACATCATGAAGTGGGTGATTGGGTCTAAATCTGAGAATTCTTACAAAGAGACGAGGTGTAATTTGAATCAGTGTGTGCTCACTATCTGGGCAATATCTCCGTCCTCAGCTGCAGGGCCCAGAACAGAGCACATGCCCCAACCATGAATTTGTACATCTTTCTGCTTAACAAAAATATTGGAGATATTTTCCCACAAACAGAACTGACAAACCTTCCTCCTTCCACAGTTAAATGCCAATGATATTCAGATCCTGATGACTCCACTGACTGTAAAAACTTGCTTTTGAGATCAAAGCCTCAATTATTCTGATTTAATATCCTATGAAATGAATTCACAAAACAAAACTCACAGTCAGTGCAGGAAGAATATAAAGACATACTTTTTTTCTTGATATGTGCTTGATGTGTAAATGCCTCTCTTTAAATCGTACACACCCCCCATCCTTGGAAGAGGACATGTGCCTCACTGTACCTTACCCTCAATAAAGATGGCGGCCATAGTCCAGGACCTATCACCGCCTGAGGGCCGCAACCATTTTCCCATCTGCTGCAAACGTCAGAAAGAGTTTCTATTTCAGACTAACAACCCACACAGTGTAATTAAAACTTCCCAGTCGAAAGTGACTCATTATCTCCCTGTCTCCGAGGCCACTCTCCCCTTCCCTGTTTGTGTCTCCCACATTCACCAACGGCCGAGTCACGTGGCACTGCACAAACAGAGTTACTGGTGACGTGTCATCCCACTGGCCACGCCCCTCATTCACTCCCATTGTTTGGATGACCATCTGGAACCACTTGGTCCACCAATCCCACCACCATTTCCTATTGGTCCGAAGCTGCCACCAATCAGCTGGACCCCATTGTGAGGTCAGTGGTGGGATCCTCCCCCTGCCTGAATCAATCCCGGAAGGTGGATGGATGGTGTCAATCAGGAACAACAAGCAGGAGGTGCTGGGAAAGCTCAGCAGGTCTGGCAGCATCTGGGAACAGGAATCTGTCCAGTGGCCCTTCCTCAGAACCGATGGGAGCTGGGAAAATTAGGATCCTGACAGTGTGGAAACAGGCCATTCGGCCCAAAAAGTCCACAGCGTCCCTCCGAATGGTATCCCACCCAGACCCCATTCCCCTCCCCTATGACTGTATATTTCACCTGACTAATGCACCTAACCTACATATCCCTGAGCATTATGGGAAATTTAGCTTGGCCAATTCAACTAACCTGCAGATCTTTGTACTGCAGGAGATAGGGGTTAAAGAGTAAATAATAGGCAGGGACAGAACCTAGAGAGAGACCGGAACATTTGGAAAGATAAAGGAGTGGATTACGATCTGGCTGGGAGGGTGCATAGCTGTTCATCTGGCAGCATCTCAGTGGAGGTGGTGGAAATGGCGACTGATGATCTACGTTCTGCTGCAAAAACAGACCCCGAGCTTCCAGCTGCCTGCCACTTAAACACACGAGCCTGTTCCCTGGCCAACGTCTCTGTCTCATGCTTACTGCAGTCTTCCAGTGAGGCCAGAATACACCGAATGGTCCCTTATTTCAACGACTGCAATTTCCCCTTCCAATACCATCCACTAGATCTCCTCCACTTCCCGCACCTCTGCCTTTCAAACACACACCTCCAAATGCAACAAGGATAGAACCCGCCCCCGCTTCCCCAAGTCCTTACCTTCCACCCAGATACAACACATCAGCCTCTGCCATTTCCACCAACTGCAATCAGACCGCACCATCAGATTCTTATGGGGTTTGACAGAATGCATACTGATGTGTCCGAGTGTAAATACTGAGAGGGGAGTCTGAAACCAGATTCTGAGCCAGTCACAGAATCAAGGGTTCTGTTTTGGATTCGTCAAGTTTAAGGCAACACAGACCCGGGTAAGTGGTTTAAGTAGCAATGGAGCTGGGGTGAGGAGGAGACAAGCAACGTTTAAGAGATTGGAATTCCTGGTGTTTGGGATTGTGTAGATGTCTGATCAGAAGGTCAGCTTCGCATCAGAAATAACAGCAGTATTGTGAAGAGTGTAGTTCTGCTGTATAGTTCCCAGTGAGAGGGAGAGGCTCAGCAGTAAGGGAAAGGAATTTGTTAGGCAAATGTTTCATTGGAGGAAACTGCAGCTAATCGAGTCGTGGGAATGTGGTAAGCAGTTTGATAACTGAGTAACAGTGGAGTCATGGAGAGGGATGATGAGGAGGGAGAGCTGGGCATCGTCAGCGTACATGTGAAACCCAACATGGTGCTTTTGTCACCTCCTGGCAGTATGTAGGTGAGATATAGGAAGGGCCAAGGATAGAGCGAAAGTACCAGGGTGGTCATTATGGGGGACTTTAGCTTCCCCAACATTGACTTGGAATGCTATAACTCTCGTACGTTGGATGATCAATTTTTGTCCAGTACGTACAGGAGGGTTTCCTGACACAGCATGTCGAAGGCCAACAAGAGGGGAAGCCAAATTGGATCTGGTGCTTGGTAATGAACCAGACCAGGTGTTTGATTTAGTTTTAGGTGAGCACTTTGGAGAGAATGACCAAAATTCAGATACGGTTAGTTTAGCAATGGAAAGGGACAGGTACATGCCACAGGGCAAGATTTATTAATGGGGCAAGGACAATTGTTATGCGATTACACAGGAATTAGGATGCATAGAATAGGGTAGCAAAATGCAGGGGATGCAGACAATGAAAATGTGGAGCTGGTTTAAGGAAGAGATATTGCATGTCCTTAATAGGTATGTCCCTGTCAGGCAGGGAGGAAGTGATAAGGTAAGGGAACCGTGGTTTATTACAGAAATTGCATCACTTGTTAAGAAGAAGAAGGAGGCTTATGTGTTGATGAGACAAGATGGTTCAGATGAGGAGATGGAAAGTTACAGATCAGATAGGAAGGATTTAAAGAGAGAGTTAAGAAGAGCAAAGAGAGGACACGAGCAGTCTTTAGCAAATAGAATAAAGGAGAACCCTAAAGTTTCCTATAGGTATGTGAGGAATAAAATGATGATTTGGGTAGGAATAGGTGCAATCAAAGACAGAATGGGAAGTTGAGTGTGTACTCTGTGGAGATCGGAGAGGTGCTAATGAACATTTCTCATCGGTTTTCACTCAGGGAAATGAGAATATTGTAGAGGAGAAGAACGTGGTATGAGATATTAGACTAGAAAGGATCGAGATTAGTTAGAAACAGGTGTTAACAATTCTAGAAACAGTGAAAGTAGACAAGTCCCCTGGGTTGGATGGGATTTATCCGAGGATTCTCTGGGAAGCTAGGGAGGGGATAGCAGAGCATTTGGCTTTCATATTTGAGTCGTCATTGTCTACACGTTTGGTACCAGAGGACTGGAGGATAGCAAATGTTGTGCCTTTGTTCATGACGACCAGTAGAGATGACCCAGGTAATTATACACCAGTGAGCCTGACTTCTGTTGTAGGAAAGGTTTTGGAAAGGATTATAAGAGATAAGATTTATAATCATCTCGCAAACACCAATTTGATTTCAGATAATCAACATGGTTTCGTTAAGGGCAGATCATGTCTCGCAAACCTCATTGAGTTTTTTGAGAAGGTGACCAAGCATGTGGATGAGGATAGGGCAATTGACGTGGTATACATGGACTTCAGTAAAGCCATTGATATGGTTCCACATGGTAGGCTGTTGGAGAAAATGCAGAGGCATTGAAATGAGGGTGATTTAGCAGTTTGGATGAGAAACTGGCTTTCTAAAGGAAGGCAGCGAGTGGTGGTTGATGGAAAATATTCAACTGGAGTCCAGTTACTGGTGGTGTGCCACAAAAATCTGTTTTGGGACCACTGCCGTTTGTCATTTTTAGAAATGACTTAGACGCAGGCATAGGTGGACGGATTAGTAAATTTGTTGATGTCTCTAAAGTCGGTGGAGTAGTGGACAGTGTGGAAGTGTGTTACAGATTGCAGGGGGACTTGGATAAACTGCAGAATTGGGCTGAGAGGTGGCAAATGTAGTTCAATCCAGCTAAATGTGAGGTGATGCACTTTGAGAAGAATAACATGAAGGCAGAGTACTAGGTCAATGGAAAGATTCTTGGTAGTATGAATATGCAGAGGGATGTCGGAGTCTATGTACATAGATCCCTGAAAGTTGCCACCCAGGTTGTGACGGACTTTTGGCTCAATCTACAAACTTATTTTCTTTCAGTGTGAGCCACGTCCTGCGTGCTCTTTAAAATAAAGCAATAAGAAAAAACATTTAATCTTGCACTTTCAGTTTTATTCTAACAGTAAGTGGATAATGTATACAGAGCTCTGGGTCTAAACCTTTCCGTCCCTGACAATCTACTAAGTCAGTCAGTTCACAAAGAAAAAAGACGTATCTCTGTCCCTGCTCCAGTCTTTTATACTATACAAAACATCATACCATCACTCAAGTGAAATTGTCTTCTCATTGGCTGTTGCTCCGATTCCATTCCCCGCCTCCTCGCATTTCCGGCTGTTCGACCTCCTCTTTTCGGAGACAAAGGACCACCATGCGGCCTCCTTTCGAGCGCCAGTCTCGCCCACTTCCGGGGCGCGAAACGGCCGATCACGTGACCTCCGAGCCGAGGACACGCCCCCAGGCCCGACAATCAGAGGACCACGTGACCGCGGAGCCGAGGACACTCCCCCAGGCCCGACCATCAGAGGACCACGTGACCTCCGAGCCGAGGACACGCCACCCCAGACCCGACAATTTAGTTTTCCAGGTAAGTTAAGCTTTTATATATATGTATATATTTACAGTGGATAGTACTGTTCAGGCGGCATACGGTGTGTTAGGTTCCATTCATAGAGTAATTGAGTTCCAGAGCCGCAATATCATGCTGCAAATATATAAAAAACTGGTGCGGCCATACTTGGAATATTGTGTGCAGTTCTGGTCCCCATATTTCGGTAAGGACGGGAGGAATTGGAAAAGGTGCAGCGGAGATTAACCAGGATGTTGTCTAGTCTGGAGGGAAGGTCTTATGAGGAAAGGCTGAGAGACTTGAACCTGTTCTCCTTGGCAAGAAGGCTAAGAGAGGATTTGATGGAAACATACAAGATGATCAGATGCTTAGATAGGGTAGACAGTGGAAGTCTTTTTTCTAGGATGATGATGTCAGTGTGCACGAGGGGACATAACTACAAATGAGGAGTGACAGATTTAAGACAGATGGCAGAGGCAGGTTCTTTACTCAGAGAGTGGTGATGGTCTTTCGGCTCAATCTACAAATTTATTATCTTTTATGTGTGAGCCAAGTCCTGCGTGCTCTTTTAAATAAAACAATTGGAAAAATATCTAATCTTACACTTTTAGTTTTATTCTATCAGTAAGTGGATAAAGTATACAGAGCTCTGGGTCTTAACCTTTCTGTCCCTGACAAACTACTAACTCAGTCAGTTCACAAAGGAAAAAGACGTATCTCTGTCCCTGATCCAGTCTTTTATACTATACAAAACATCATACCAACACTCAAGTGAAACTGTCTTCTCATTGGCTGTTGCTCCGACTCCATTTCCCACCTCCTCGCATTTCCGGCTGTCCGACCTCACGTGACCTTCCCTTTTCGGAGACAAAGGACCACCATGCGGCCTCCTTTCGAGCGCGTAACGGCAGTCTCGCCCACTTCCGGGGCGCGATATGGCCGATCACGTAACCTTCCGGAGCGCGAAACAGGGAGACCACGTGATAGCGCCCGCGTCTCGGAGCATCACGTGGTCATCATCTGCGAGCGCATCAGAGGACCACGTGACCTCCGAGCGCCGAGGACACGCCCCCCCGACCCGAGAATTTAATTTCCAGGTAAGTGTTTTTTTAAATATATATATTTACAGTGGTAAGGTTGTGGAACGTACTACCTGCTAATGTAGACAACTCAGCCACGTCAGGAAGATTTAAACAATCCTTGGATAAGGACATGGGTGATTTTGGGATAGTGTAGGGGGACGAGCTGAGAACAATTCACAGGTCGGCGCGACATCAAGGACTGAAGGGCCTGTTCTGCGCTGTATTGTTCTATGACTATTGTGCTACAAGAGATTTCCGCTGTCTTAAACAGAGTGACAGATCTTGTATGTTGGCTTACGAAATGTCATTGATCTCTACCAAAAATGTACGAGGTCGAGTTAGGGCAATACTAAGTTGCTGCAACAGGAGGGGAACAGGCAACTCCATACAAAACCCTACTTCTTCTCACCTATTTTTACCTCCAAAACTGAGGGAAAGCACCTCTGTATACCAGCACCACAATTTGCCCCACAATCGTGGTGTCTGGCTGTGCACTAGGTGGAGTGGAATAGTCTGTACTGGGACCTATTGGGGCCCTGAAACACTTGGTAAAGACAAAAATCATCTGAGCATTGAGAACCCCACCACATTGTATGCATTTTCTATTGTTTTCACTCGGTTCCTGACTTCCCTTGTTTTTCCGAATTAACCTGTGTAAAATTGTTATTAGACACACCTGCACTCGCTGTGAATTGAACCCAGCCTCCAAGATTCGGGATATTTTCACTGCATCACAAGACATCGACTCTAACTTCCCTTGTCCCTTAATGTTTCTGGTGCTTAGCTGCTGAGTCACGCCCGAATCAACTTTGCAAATGGGAGGGAGGGGCGGAACTGGAGGACCAAACAGCAGCCGGTCCTCCAACTAGAGTGAGTGAGGAGCGGGACCAAAGCATTCTCGGGAGTGAACGCTTCAGGATTGGTCAGAAAGTAAACTGTTTTGCAGGATTGATCTTTGTCACTACATAGTGGAGCGTTAAAACTCTGTCATAAATCAATGTGAGATTTTAAGAAATAGTTGTGATGTAAATCTGATAACATTTTCAATTGATTTGCACAAATTGAGTAAGAAACTTCTTTTCAAACTCAGAACGACTGGTCATTCTTACATACTTGGCCAGTATGGTTGAACAATCTATTCGAATACTAGACAGCTCTATGTCTGTAAGTCGTCAGAACTGTTGTTCATGATAAATATCTCACCCACGATTCTGTTCAGTTATGAATATTCTCTATAAACTTACTGATAACCTCAGACGCACGCGCAGTTTGATTCCTATGTGGAGCATGCGCAGTGTCACACTGATCAGGACAGAGGGAGAGAGAGACATGGAGCTGCTTTCTCCGGCAGCGGCTGCGATCGGCTTTAGAGAGCGGCGCTCAGAGCCGGTGTGTGGGAGCCTCGCTGGGAGAAAGGAGCGGAGAGAATTCACAAGTCCCCGATAGAAGTAAAAAAAACCCGAAAAAGGCCCTCCAGGCCCGGGGAAGGAGATGGCGGTCTCTGATCAGGGAAGTGGCCCAGGGTCACGGCCGCCATTTGTTTGAGGGAAGAGAGAGAGCTCTAGGCCGCCATTTTGAGAAGGTCAAGGTGCAGGAGGGCGGGGCTATCGGGGTCTGTAGAACAATCAGAGGAAAGGGAAGACCCATTGTTATTGATTAATTCCGTGAACACAGCGTCACTGGGCGGTCCCGCAGGAATATCCTCTCTCAGTCCTGCTGTGATGTTTCACCCAATCAGAACCAGCAGCTCTCCTCCTCTCTCAGCTCCCCTTCTGTCCTTCCTGCAGCATCTGTCCCCTGGAACAATGAGCTGCCTGTCCTGTCCCTCCCTCAGCTGTTGTTCTGTAAAACCTGTGATATCCCAATTACATCTTAGATTACTTCACTAAAGACAGGGATGCACACGATGGATTTTTCTTAACATCAGCAATTGTTTAATACTCACTTGCAGGTTTTTAATTACATCGTTTTTGAAGCATTTATTTCACATTCAATCATTTGCAATGGTGGGATTTGGACCTGTATCCAGAGAACACTTGCTGAGTGTCTGGATAAATTGTCACACAATAATGCCCCAAGGCCATCACTTCGCCTGCTCTCAGTTTGTATATCCCAGTGCAACATGAATCAAAACCCTTTCTTCCTGCACAATTGTTTGACCCGGCGCTCTGGTGATGTGACTCAATACCGCTCTATGTGGTATCCCTCACTGTGTGGGTCTAATTGCTGCCTCTGTCAGCGTCTCTCACTTTTGAAGCTACTCCAGATCCTGAGCCAACAGAATTCTCCACTCCAGAGAGATGAGGCAGCACAGATCAGGAATGGAGACTGGGATTTTCCAGATGTCTGTGGGCTCAGTGCCATTCTATATGTGTCACCCTCAAAGCATTAGTCTAATTTCCCATTTTGCGTATTTCTGTGTCTTCTAAAGGTACTCATGGAGTTCCTGACTCAATAGACTTGCCAACTGCTGGTTGGGACGATGGTTGGTCAGCCAGGAAGACAAAGTCAGGGAGGTCGGAGTCTTCAATCAATCCTGCTGCCACGTAAGGTCATTCCAGTGTACAGAGCAGAAAGTAGTAAGTGGGATCCAAACATCAGCTAACAAAACAGGACAGAGAGAAAGTGCTGGAGGGGGAGCACAGGACAAACACAACCCAGGCTCAATCACCATACCTGCTGCAAGTTTTGTTGTATGAGACAGCATCGGGAGTTCCCAGTTATCAGTCCAGGCCTGTGCTTTCTTAGGCAGCATCAGAACAACTGAGGAGAAAGCAGGCCTCCCATGAGAGGATGGTAATGCAACCTGGGATCTTTCTGTTCCCTATTCCCTCTCCAACACTATCCAGGGCTTGTATTGAGGACCAGTGTCTTCAATCATTCTAACTCCTATAACGGTTCCTATCTCTGTCATCTCCTCCACTCTCACCAATTATTTCACATATTTGAAACCTCCAGTACGGATGACCATCCTTATCGCTGTAACTTGCTTCAATCTCTACAACATGCCTTGTCTCGATAGTCTTCTCCTCCTCCAATAACAGCAGACATCGGGTCTGTTTCTGTGCGGCATGATTCTTCGGCCGAGGTCTCCTAAATGGAATGAGTCACATTTGCCTGTGTTTGGCTCATATCCCTTCAAACCTTCTCCTCTCCATGTACCTGCCCAAGTATCTTTTCCATGTTGTAATTGTACTTGTTTTTACCACTTCCTCTGGCAGTCCATTCCGTATATGCACCATCTTCTGTGGATAATGTTGCCCCTCAGCTCCCTCTTTAAATCCTTGCTCTCTCACCTCACCTTTATGCCTCTAGCGTTGGACTCACCTACCCTTGGCTATTCACCTTACGTAGGCCCTACATTGTTTCATAAACCTTTATAAGGGCACCCCGTGGCCTCCTCTGCCCAGGAGAAATATTGACGACAGTGTTACCAATATCTCCAACTCATGTACTCGATGCTCTGACCAATGAAGACAAGTGTGCCAATTGCCGCTTTCAACACCCTGTCCCCCTGTGATGCCAGTCCAAGGAACAATGTAACTGCACCCCTTGGTCTCTTTTCTACAACACTCTCCACGGCCCAACCATTAACTGTGTTAGTCCTGCCTGGTTTGTCTGAATAAATCCATTACCTGAATTAAATTCCATCTTTCATTCCTTGGCCCACTGGCCCAGTTGATTACCATCCCCTTCGATAACTATATTCCCTGCCCACGCTTCCACTAATCTTGGTATCCACAAACATACTAACAGGGACTGCTCTCTTTTCACTCAGATTGTTTATCTAAATGGTGCACAAAAGTGGCCCCAGCACCAATCCTTACAGCACACTGCTGGTCAGAGGCCTCCAGTCTGAACAACAACCCTCTCCCACCACCCTCTGTCTCCCACTGTCATCCCATTTTGTATCCATTTGGCAGGAGCAGTTGGCCACTCAGCCCGTCGAGACTGCTGCACCATTCGGAATGTGCATTTTTGACGTGATTGAAACTACACATCCCCTTCCTGTCTGTTCCCAATTAACATGGATTCTTTTGTTCATCAAAGGGCTATGGAACTCAACCTTGAGTGTTTTCAGGAACTCCATCTTCACTGCTCCCTGGGGATGAGAACACCACAGATCACACAATCCTAAAGAGAAAGGAACATCCCTGTCTCAGTCTGAAATGGGAAGGTCCTTATTCTCAAAATGCGTTCCCCTCAAACCAATCACTACTGTTTTGAAACACAACGACACAACAATTCGGAACAAATATAGACCATTCAGTCCCTCAAACCTGCCCACATTTCCATTAACTGTCTTCAATCAAATACTTCCCAAATGTAGCCTCCACTGAAGTTAAAGGAATTCCAGATACTATAAGCTGACAAGAGTGTAGAATAAGAACATAGAACAAAACAGCACAGTACAGCCCTTCAGCCCTCAATATTGTGCCATGCTTTCAGCCTACTTTAAGATAAAACTAAATGGCATACCGTTAATGTTACTTTACTCCACGTGCCTATCCAAGAGACACTTGACTCTCCCTAATGTATGTGATTCTACTACCACTGCTGGCAGTTCATTCCACGCCCCCACTACTCTCTGTGCATAAAAAAAATGCCTTTGACATGTCCTAAACTCCTTAAAATAATGCTCACCTCGTAATCCCCCATGGCTCCTCCTAGCTGAAGCCGCTCCCAACCCAGACAAAACAAATTTTAAAAATGTTACATGGGTCTTACAACAAGAAAATTAAAAGTGAGCATTCAAACCCATCCCACCCATACTTTGAGCCGAGGCAATCCTGGTGAAATAAAATGTAACTACCCCAACTCCCCAACCCCCGCTCCCATTCCATACTAAGAGAGAGAACGAAAAGCAAATGATTGAAAAAACAAACAAAGGATAAAGGGGGGGTGGGGTTGGGGGACGGGGTGGAGGAAGAAAGGAGGAGAGAGAAAAAGGAAAAGTAGGATCTCCACATACTAAAAAAATTCCAAAACGAGGTAAATCAGGCAAACCCCAGAGAAAACAAAGGGAACACATTTGTCCATATTATTTGAACCAGCCAGTCTGTTTTAATGTGTACAGGAAGTCCTTTGCATTTTCTAGTGAGTTAAAATTAAACACAGACCCTCCATGGCTGAAATGTAATATTGCTGGATATCTTACCACGTACAGAATATTCACGTCCCTCAGCCTCCTATTTGTTTTATCAAAGGCTTGCCTCTTGCGGATCACAGCCGTAGAAAGGTTTTGGAAGAAAAACATAATTCGTGATCCTTTGTAGACCAGAAACTATGGATCCTTCCGCAGAGCTCAAGAAGCTTCCAGCACCTGTTTTTCACTATCGTGCTGGAGTTGTATTTGGTCCGGGCAGGGATGCTGGTCCGATCCAGGCCTGCACGCTGTGACCCGGTGGGCCCGCTCGACCCGCACCCAGTCTGCCCTGACTTTCAGCTTCAAAAATTGTGTGAGGCATTGTTCCAAGAAGCTGACAAGCTGGCTTTTTTGTTCCCATTCCTGCAGCCCAACTAAGCTGATGTTCATCTTACGGCTGCAATTTTCCAGGTCCTCGACGTACTCTACGCATGCCTGTACCTAACATTCCAGGGCTTGGACCGGACTGGCTGAGGATTCTGCCATAGTTTCCGAAGCCACGGTCCGCTCTTCCACCTCCTTGACGTGTGGCCCAAGGCGCTGGGTCTCCTGGTCATGCTTTTGCAGCTTGGTTGAGATCAGTTCCAGCATGGTTCAGATTCCTCCATTGCTGAATCAATCTTCTTTTGCAGGCTCCTGCACTTCGAGTCCAGGCTCTACTTCACAAATAAGTTCCCTGGGGTGCTCACGGAGGCCAACAGCACAGACACGGGCGTATCGATTGCTGCAGTGCCCTGCTGTTTGTGATCCTCGTGGTCATTTTCCCTTAGTCATTTTCCTTTCTCATAGAGAAATACTGGGGATCAAAAACGATCGATTTTACCACAATAGGGAAGAAAGAGATGGTGACTGCATCACTTTGTCTGGGTTCTGGTACAGAGCTCAGCAGAGCAGACCTACTGGATCGCCGCCGCCTTGGATATCACCCGAATAATCACTGTTAGCAAACTTTATTTGAAATGATTTGAAGATGTTTCTTGTAGGGGGAGACGATGGAGAACTATTGGATGTGATATATTTAGATATTCAGGTGGATGTTTAAGAGTTCAGAAAGTGAATAGAAAATAAAATTGAACCAACGTAGTTCGGGGTGACTTTTGGAAATGGAAAGGTAAAAGTGAGGTTGGCCTTCACTTAATGGAATTTGGAATATCGAAGTAAAGGTGTTCAGCACAGATTGCATGCAGTGTGGATGAGATTATATTTGTGTTCTGCACTGTTTCAAAGAAGGAGAGGCGATCTCAGGGAAACGTAGAAAATACACCCACAGCAGACTGATTAATACAGAGGCATAGAGAAGTGCAGTAGGCAAGGTTAGGGGGAACTCAAGATGCTCAACAAAAACATCAAGCTGAACAGAATAACCAGGGAAAAAAATAGGACCCATTTTGAAACCAAGCGGATAATAGACTGTGACATGACTCCTTCACCTCTGTTTTAATTGGGAGAAGGAAGATGCATGTACAGAATTCAAGAAGATGGACTGGGAAGCTCTCGAAAATTTTAATATAATATGCAAGTTGGGTTTGATGGTTTCGGATGATGAACATCTAGATGAGGTGTATCGCAGGATGCTGTTGGAGACAAGAGAGGAAATGTCCTGACCTAAATGTTTCAGTCGAATCTTACCACACAAGGGAGGTGCTAGAGGACTAGAAAACAGCTATGTGGTCCGAAGTTACTGGAAAGGTGATAGAGATAGACCAGTGTCTGTTGGTGTGCCGCAGCAAGCAGTGCAGTGTATCAAATTATTTGTGTTATTCATAAATGATGTAAATGTGAATGTGGAGGGGGTGGGGGGGGGGGTGGAGGCTGAGCGTAATACGTAATTTTGTATTTGGCATAAAGTTGCCCAGGTGGTTGGCAGTGAGGAATAAGGCCATATGTTAAAGGAAGACACAGGTGGAGTGGTCAGATGGTTGGATCAATGATGGATGGAATAGAACCCTGATAAATATGAGGTGATGCACATTATAAGAAGGAACCAGACAGGGGAGAATTCAATGAATAACCGAACACTATGGGACGTAAGAGAGTGTTTCTCTACACATCCGTGAATATGACAGGAGAGTGTAATAGGGACTGGAGGCAGATTGTTTACTCATCGAGGCGACATAACATGAGTTAAACATGCCATTGGTTAGGCCATAGATAGAATACTGTGTGCAGTTCCGGCAGCAACATTACATGAAGTGTTTTGGCTTCTCAGTAACATCAGAAGCTATTGGAGTCTCCACAGAGTTGGAAGCTTAAATGGAATTCTCATGGCTGCAATTCTCGCTAAATTTTCACTTGATATGTTTTCCCTCCTCGATTAGACAAGTGCATCTGAGAATCTGTGTCTGACCTTTCCTTTTTACCAATTACATGTTTATGGGATATTACTGTATCAGAACACTTAATTATTAATAGAGTCCAGGCCAGTGCCTTCAAATATTTTTGAGTAGCTCTGCTGTCGTCCATAACACGTGATCCTTCTCTTCCCGCGTAATTGGTTGAAGGCATGAAATGGGCTATCTCTACACTTCTCCAATAATTTCATTGAGCTGAATGACTTCCTCACGTTCCTGTGAAGCTAGCGTGAGGCGCCGAATAATCTCCTTCTTTTAACTGTGGAAATGTGCCGTGTCCAGCAGCACTGCTACATGAATGTTACCGATACTTCCAACAGCACAAGCCTGAATGTTGTCCAGGTCTTGCTGCACATATACACAGACTAGTTCAGGAGCTGAAGGGGGACATTTTTCCTGAATATTGTGTGATCTTCAGTGAACACCCCCACTTCTAATCTTATGGTGTGCGCAAGACATTTATGAAGCAGCTGATGATGTTTGTACTGAGGAAGCTACCTTGAGGATCTTTTGCTAATATGCCCAGGACTGCATGGATTTTTGTACACAAACCACAATCATTGTGCTTTATGCTTTAAATCACTCGAACCAGGGAAGTTTACAACTCATTACCATTAAGACACGTTGTGGTAAGACGGTAAGTGCTGCATTTTGCTTATCCTCGTGTTTAGACCTAGTTTTTTTAAGGGTTACCTTTAGAGGGATGGCAGTGAAGGCAGTGCAATATTCCTCTTGCAACATGTATGAGGTGAGGGATGCCATGGTCGTCCCTGCTGATTACACTTGCAGCAAGTGCACCCATCTCCAGCTTTTCCAACACCGTTTTAGGGAACTGGAGCTGGAGTTGGATGAACTTAGGATCATTCGGGAGGCAGAGTGGGTCATAGATGGGAGCTTTAGGGAAGTAGAAACTCCGAAGTTTGTAGACAGATGGGTGACAGTGAGGGGGACTGGGAGGAAGCAGCCAGTGCAGAGACCCCCTGCGGCCGTTCCCCTCAACAGCAAGTATACCGTTTTGGATACTTGTGGGGGGCGACGACTCACCTGGGTTAAGCAATGGGGTTCAGGCCTCTGGCACGGAGCCTATCCCCGTTGCTCAGAAGGGAAGGGTGGAGAAGAGCAGAGCAATAGTTATTGGAGACTCGATAGTTCGGGGAACAGGTAGGCAGTTTTGTGGGGGCGAGAGAGACTCACGTTTGGTATGTTGCCTCCCAGATGCAAGGGTACATGATGTCTCTGATCGTGTTTTCCGGATCCTTAAGGGAGAGGGGGAGCAGCCCGAAGTCGTGGACCACATTGGCACCTACGACATAGGTAGGAAGAGGGGTGAGGATGTTAGGTAGGCTTTCAGGGAGCTAGGTTGGAAGCTCAGAGTTAAAACAAACAGAGTTGTTGCCTTCGGTTTGTTACCCGTGCCACGTGATAGAGAGACGAGGAATAGGGAGAGAGAGCAGTTAAATGCGTGGCTACAGGGATGGCGCAGGAGGGAGGGATTCCGATTTCTGGACAACTGGGGTTCTTTCTGGGGAAGGTGGGACCTCTATAAACATGATGGTCTACACCTGAAACTGAAGGGCAGCAGTATCCTTGGGGATGAGGTTTGCTAATGCTTTTTCGGGGGGTTTAAACTCACTCTGCAGGGGCATGGGAACCTAGACTGTAGTTTTAGGGTGCAGGACCTGGAGTGTAGCGAGGTTAGGAACCAGGCATCAATCTCGAAGGAGGGTGCCTGTAAACAGGAAGGTGGCTTGAAGTGTGTATACTTTAATGCGAGAAGTATACAAAATAAGGTAGGTGAACTTGCAGCGTGGGTTGGTACTTGGGAGTTCGATGTTTTGGCTATTACGGAGACATGAGTAGAACAGGGACAAGATTGGTTGTTGCAGGTTCCAGGGTTTAAATGTTTTAGTCGGGTCAGAGGTGGGGGTAAAAGAGGTGGAGATGTGGCATTGCTTGCAAAAAATAGTATTACAGCAGAGGAAAGGACAATGGATGAGACTCGCCATGTGAGGTAGTTCGGGCTGAGCTTAGAAATAGGAAAGTCGAGGTCACCCTGTTAGGAGTTTTCTTCAGATCTTCTAATAGTCCTAGAGACGTAGAAGAAAGTATAGCGAGGATGATTCAGGAGAAGACTGAAAGTAATAGGGTGGTTGTTATGGGGGTCTTTAACTTTCCAGATATTGACTGGAAAGCTATAGCTCGAGTACGTTAGATAGGTCGGTGTTTGTCCAATGTGTACAGGAGGGTTTCCTGACACAATATGTAGACAGGCCAACAAGAGGTGAGACCATACTGGATTTGGTTCTGGGTAACGAACCAGGCCAGGTGTTAGAATTGGAGGTAGGTGAACACTTTGCGGACAGTGAGCACAATTCGGTGACATTTACTCGATTGATAGAAAGGGATAAGTGTGCACTACAGGGCCAGAGTTATAGCTGGGGGCAGGGAAATTATGATGCGATGAGGCACGACTTAGGATGCGTGGCTTGGAAAAGTAGGCTTCAAGGGAAGGGTGCAATCGATATGTGGAGCTTATTCAAGGAACAACTATTGAGTGTCCGTGATACGTATGTACCTGTCAGGCAGGGAGGAAGGAGTCGTGTGAGGGAGCCGTGGCTTAATAAGGAATTGGAATCCCTTGTTAAAGGGAAGAGGGCGGCTTATGTAAAGATGAGGCATGAACTTTCAATTGGGGCGATTGAGAGTTATAAGGTAGCCAAGAAGGATCTAAAGAGAGAGCTAAGAGCAGCAAGGAGGGGACATGACAAGTCGTTCGTTGGTAGGATTAGGGAAAACCCAAAGGCTTTCTATAGATATGTCAAGAATAAAAGAATGACTAGGGTAGGAATAGGTCCCGTCAAGGATAGTAGTGGGAAGTTGTGTGTGGAGGCTGAAGAAATTGGGGAGACACTGAATGAATAACTTTATTCAGTATTCACTCAGCAACAGGACATTGTTGCTGATGTGAATATTGAGTCACAATTAATTAGAACGGATGGCTTTGAGATATGTAGATTCAGAGGTGATGGAAATTCTGGAAAGGGTGAAAATAGATAAGTCTCCTGGGCTTGATAGCATTTATCCTAAGATTCTGTGGGAAGCAAGGGAGGAGATTTCAGAGCCATTGGCCTTGATTTTTATGTCCTCGTTGTCTACAGGAATAGTGCCAGAAAAATGGAGGATAGGAAATGTGGTTCCCTTGTTCAAGAAGGGGAGTAGGGATAACCCTAGTAACTATAGGCTGGTAAGTCTTACCTCTGTTGTGAGCAAAGTCTTAGAGAGAATTGTAAGAGATAGGATTTATGAATATCTGGATAGGAATAATGTGTTCAAGGATAGTCAGCATGGTTTTGTGAAGGGCCGGTCGTGCCTCACAAACCTTATTGAATTCTTTGAGAAGGTGGCTAAGGAGGTGTACGAGGGTAAAGCGGTAGATGTGGTGTATATGGATTTTAGTAAGGCGTTTGATAAGTTTCCCCATGATAGGCTACTGCAAAGAATACGGAGGTATGGCATTGAGGGGGAGTTGGAAGTTGGGATTAGGAATTGGCTGGCTGGAAGAAGACAGAGGGTAGTAGTTGATGGTAAAGGATCATCGTGGAGTGCAGTTACTAGCGGCGTTCCACAAGGATCTGTTTTGGGACCATTGCTGTTTGTCATTTTTATAAATGACCTGGAGGAGGGGCTAGAAGGTTGGGTGAGCAAGTTTGCGGATGATACGAAAATCGGTGGAGTTGCTCACAGTGAGGAAGGATGTGGCAGGTTACTGCAGGATATAGATAAGCTGCAGAGCTGGGCAGAAAGGTGGCAAATGGAGTTCAATGTCGCTAAGTGTGAAGTGATTCACTTTGGTAAGAGTAACAATAAGATGGAGTCCTGGGCTAATGGTCGGATACTTGGTAGTGTGGATGAGCAGAGGGA
This sequence comes from Hemiscyllium ocellatum, assembly GCF_020745735.1. Classification (NCBI taxonomy): domain Eukaryota; kingdom Metazoa; phylum Chordata; class Chondrichthyes; order Orectolobiformes; family Hemiscylliidae; genus Hemiscyllium; species Hemiscyllium ocellatum. Next base: position 505,721 of record NW_026869333.1, read on the forward strand.
TCTTGGTTTCCATGTACACAGATCTCTGAAAGTTGCCACGCAGGTAAATAGTGTGTGAAGAAGGCATATGGTGTACTGCCTTTATTGGTCGAGGAATTGAGTTCTGGAGTCCTGAGGTCATGTTGCAGTTGTATAAGACTCTGGTGCGGCCTCATCTGGAGTATTGTGTGCAGTCTTGGTCGCCATACTATAGGAAGGATGTGGAGGCACTGGAACGGATGCAGAGGAGGTTTACCAGGATGTTGCCTGGTATGGTAGGAAGATCGTATGAGGAAAGGCTGAGGCACTTGGGGCTGTTTTCATTGGAGAAAAGAAGGTTTAGGGGTGACTTGATAGAGATGTACAAAATGATTAGGGGTTTAGATAGGGTTGACCATGAGAATCTTTTTCCACGTATGGAGTCAGATATTACGAGGGGGCATAGCTTTAAATTAAGGGGTGGTAGGTATAGGACAGATGTTAGGGGTAGATTATTTACTCAGCGAGTCGTGAGTTCATGGAATGCCCTGCCAGTAACAGTGGTGGACTCTCCATCTTTATGGGCATTTAAACAGGCATTGGATAGGCATATAGAGGAAAGTGGGCTAGTGTAGGTTAGGAGGGCTTGGATCAGCGCAACATCGAGGGCCGAAGGACCTGTATTGCGCTGTATTTTTTCGATGTTCTATGTTCTATGCATGTGCAATCCTGCTCAGGCTCCTTGAGACCCTCCTTAATTAAATGGTGCCTTGATGACAGGGCCAGTCAATCTTCCCTGAGCCCTTGTGTTCATGTCTTTTGCTCATATCAATAGGTCACAGTGTGGGGGCAGGAAGTGCTTTTTGATCAGTCAGAGTTGAGGGCTGTGAAGAATTGGACATGAAAGAGGATATTAGACGTTATGATCTTATTGTGGGTGAAGACCTGCTCGCCGGGGCGGGGGGGGGGGAGGGGGAAACGGGGTGGGTGGCGTGTGGAATAATGACATATTCCTGTTTGTGGCGTTCTCACATTCGATTATTGGAGAGTAGAGACTGTTATTTTCCTGAAAACTCTGTTATTGAATATTACCATACTGTCTGGATCATCTCTGGGTGAGGAATGAGGGCTGTATTCACAACTTGACCAATAAACGGAGCACAAGTTTCAGAAAGGGGAAGCTCAGTTAGGAGTGATGAGGAGCCTCTTTCATACCCCAGCCTGGGTTTTCTAATTACACTTTCCAAACCAGCCCAGACTGGGTTTGACAGTTTTGAGGGGCTGAATGGTCTCCTCTGTTTCTGTGACAGGAGTAGGTAGCCTCTAATTGCACCTGTCTTTCAGATTTGATGGGCTGAATGGAAGACAGAAACTTGAGACTGAGGAGCAGGAGAGGATCATTAGACACTTTGAGCCTTCTCTACCAGGGACTAAGATTGTAGCTGATCAGGTTGTGGTCTCAGCTCCACTTTCCTGTCTGTGTGTCATTATCCAAGATTCACTTCTCTGTCCCATATTTAACTAACTCCGCCTTGAATAAATATAAACAAAGATACATCTCAAACTTGTGGCGAAGATGCATTTTCATTTGCCGGTTTGTATTTCTAGATGCATTATATTTTCTCCAAAAAATATACAATTTGTAGACAGTCAGTCAATGCGATAGTTTATGAACTCCAACTTTGGAAAAAAACCCAAACTGATTCCAGGTAAAGACACATACACTCTCCAAACAAGATCGCATGCCTGAAATATGTTGTCTGACTGGAGGGTTCACCTCCTTTACATCGATAATATCTGAAGGTATCTCCATGCAGGACTTGAAAGGAATTCTGGGGATTGCATATCCATCAATCAAAACCTGCATCTCCATTCTTACCGATTAAAGATTTAGCAGCCATCTTAGATGTGTTCAATTCATGTGCATGTGTTGTACAACACTTTCATCTTTTCCTTATAAGTGTTGTACCTCAGGACTTCTCTCTCTAACACCTGACGATGAAGCAGGACAATGAAAGCTTGTGTTTTCAAATAAACCCGTCAGACTATAACCTGGTGCCATGTGATTATTGACCTTATTCAACCCACTCCAAAGATGGCACCTCCATATCATGTTTTTTTATTGATTGGCCAACTTTCTCTCCAATAAATAAATTGTCCTAACTCCTTATGCTCTTGTCTTGCATCTTAATCTTTTGTCAAGCATGTTATACATTTCCTTTGTGAAGTCCAGATATAATAGTTCCTTCAGATCCCCGTTGTTCAACATGTTTGTTGCACTCTTTAATTAAAAAAAGTTAGGAAAAACATTCAAACATGATTTATCCTTAATAAAATCATGTAGATTTTGATGGATTGTGGTTTGACTTTCAAAGTCTCCTGTTGTTAATTCCTTAATAACAGATTTGAATAATTTGTCTTCCATCCCAATCGGTTGCTCATACCTTTCCATTCCTGAGTGAAGTTGGTTATTCTAAGTTCTTCCCTGTCCATAACCTCGACAGTCCGTTTCAATTCCTGTGAAATAGACACGAGGCTGTCAAAGATTGGCTCCAATTGCTGTATAAGTGGCATGGCTGGCTGCTTGGACTCATTCTGTTCCTACTTTACACACATGATGGACTGAATGTCCTCCTGATGTTCCTCCACTCTAGTTTTGATGGCTTGCATGTCCTGCGCCTGTTCCTGACTGAGCCGCTTAAGATCTCAATGTCCTTCTCCTGTTGCTCAATGACAAGTTTGGGGATTTATAGAATATCCCCGCTCTTTTGCCACTTTTCGAGTGTTGAATTGTGCAGGCAAGTTGCGTTGCCCACAGTGGGTAGCTCAGTGGTCAGCACTACTGCCTCCCAGTACCAGAGATCTGGGTTAAATTTCAGTCTCGGGTCACTGTTTGTGTTAAGTTAGCACATTCTCCCTGTGTCTTCAATGTATAGCATAGGCTACATAAATCTTTAAACCGTATATTGTAATAAATTAGTACAGTAAATGTCACACTTTACCACTATAGTCACTGACTACAGTACTGTACCTTTCACCAAGATCTTCATCAGAAAGCGCGGGAGCTGACTGACCACGTGACGCCAATGAGGAATTCCAGTTCTCTCCAAGATATTCCCCTCCCGGTTTGAAATTAATTTCCTTCCAAATGTAGACTACAAATCCCACATTCAGGCTCAGCTTCAAGGCTTGCAGATCCGATTACGTTCCTGCTTTAGCTGAATAAACCGAGGGTTCATTTGGCAGACAGAGGGATCCTGAGGCTGGGATTTGCTGTTCAGCTGGTGCCAGGGACGGTCTCCCATAACAGAGAACGGGATCTCGCTTTATAAATAAAGGGGAACAATTCACTAATTGTGTTGCAGCGAAGTTGCGATTAATAAACACACCTTTACTGGATAACAACCTGTATATTGAAAGGAGGATCAAAATTGATGGACTAAAGCGAATAGAGTAGTTCCTATTTTATATGTCCCGATGTTTAAACATACTAAACGATACGAACACTGTGGAGAAAACTGAATTGACAAGATTTTCACCATGAACTAGAATAGACGATGCTCAGTGTGATGAATGACCTACTCTTTTCACGATGTTTCTGTGCAGTCTGTGGGGAAGCTCTGTAAATGTTGCCACCAGTTCTCAGATGTGAGGAAGGAGGTCTCTGCAGGATCAATAGGATAGTGTTCCCGTTCCAATACTGAGACTGGTGCCGGGTGATCTGTACGTTTTTATCCTTTAAGATCCCAGAGCTGTTTGATACAATAGAGTGTCTTGCTTGGCCGCTTCCGAGACCATTGAAGAGATTGTCACATGTCTGTGTGTCTGGAGTCACGTTTAGGCCAGACCAGGAAAGCACTGAAATTCCCTTCCTGAAAGTACATCGAGGAAGGAAATTGGATTTTACAATCAACATTGGCTTCAATGTTAATGACTCCAGATTTTACATCTCGATATTTTATTAATTATAACTCCACCAGCTGTCAGAGAATTAGCCTTGTCTAGATTAGTAATCCAGTGACTTTTCCACAGCAACACCATCTCCACATGGGGACCTATTGGAAAGCACACTGAACTGGTTCTTTCTGTGCTGCTTGACAGATCTGTCGAATAGAACTCCCACGAATGTGACTATCGCGACGGGACTCAGGGCGTGGCAAACGGTCAGACTGTAGTTATTCCCTTGTTATGGGATTGGACATAGCTGAATAAATTTCCACATTGCCAGGGAGATGTCAGAGTTGGAGCTGGAATGAAATAACTTCCCAAGGGACATAGCTTGTTGTGCAACACGAGTCTTCAGGTGTGGTGTCTGGGCCCATTGCCTTTGTTGTATCTGCACTATCCAACTGTTTCTCCATGTCACATACAGCAAATCAGATCGATTAAAGACTGGCATCTGTGATTCTGCGGGCAGCATGGCGAGGGTGAGGTAGATCATCAACTCAACACTTCTGGCTGAGGACGGTGCAAATAATACAACTATGCCTTTTACACTGATGTACAAGGGTGTCCCGTGATTTAGGAAAGCGATACTTATGCTGTCCTCTCCTCCAGAGAGTTGTTTAATAGTCCATCGACATTTATGTCTGGATGTGGCAGCACTGCAAAACTTCGATCTAATCGGTTAGTCTTGGGATCATTTTGCTCTATGTATCAGATGTTAGTCCTGTTGTTTCGAATGTAACCAGTCAAGTGCGGTAGCTTTAATGGATTGTCATCAGGTTTAGGTACACATGGTTCCGACCCTATCATTTTCATCCGCACTCGTCGCTAAACTATAGATCAGCTTGATGTTAATGGTAGGCTGAGGGATTATCCTGGGGAAAGTGTTAAGGATTGTAGTTGAATACAATTCTGTTGTTGCTGTGATTCTATCGCACCACATGAATGCCCACTTTGAGTTCCAATATGTTCAATTCAATTCTACTGACTGTCCCCCAGTTCACACCAAGACCCATTCATCCATCAGCCCTGTACACAGTGATCTCACCTGGTTTCTGATGTGGTAACACTTCCATTTTCCTGTTCTCATTCTGCTGAGGGTCTCTCCCTGGTGTCATGCCTCCAATTTGTTACTTTATTCAAACCCCTAACATATGCATCTGAGTCTTTTCCATTCCCACAATGCTATCTTCTGTGCTGACGTGAATGTGTTCTCCTCTGTTTCACTCCCTGACCATTATTAAGAGCTCTGCAGTGTCAGTGATGGCAGCTTTATGCAGTTTCAGATCAAGGAATTTGTGCACCTTGCATTGTTGGCCACATCCCAGTGGAGGGCGTTCTGTGTGAGGCAAGGCGTGTGAGCAGCTTTAACACACGTCTATGGAACTTGTTCAAAAACAGAAATTGCTGACGAAACTCAACAGGTCTGCCAGCATCTCATAGAGTGAAAGCAGAGTAAATCTTTCAGGGCCAGTGACCCTTCTGCAAAACTCCCCATTTTCTACAGCAATTTTTGCATTTTCATTTCCAGTATCCATAGTTATTTGTTTAATTTAAAATTTGTTCTGAGTCTATTCATTTCTGGAGAAACTCAATAGGTCTGGAATTATCTGAAGAGACAGAGAAACAGAGTTCGCGTTTCAAGTTCAGCACTGAAAAGGATTGGAAAATGAGCTTTATAATCCCTTGACAGATGTGGGGAATGGGTTGACTGGTAAAAGAGGGTGTGGCAAAAGATATACATGCTTTTAGTAGTGGTGACCGAGAAGATCATGTGAAGAAGCCTACTAATTAAAATGCAAATGGGGAAAAGGGGATCTCTCTATTGAGTGAACGACAAAGAAGTTACAACCACATAAGATCGTAGGGAGGCCAGGAGGGAGAATGTACGGAAACTGTAGAACAGTTATAATGGTGTCAGACTGTGAAGTTATGAAATTGTGCATTAACACCTACAGGATGTAACGTAAGAAAGTGTAAAGTGAGTTGTTACTCGAGCCTGGACTGTGCTTCCTTGAACATTGCAGCAGCCCAGGGCCGAAATATTAGCGTGAGAGCACAGTAAGTTATTGAAATGGGAAGCAATGAGAAAGTCAGGGTTATTTCTACAGACAAGGTGGGAGTGTTCCTCAAAGCAATCTCTGTTTGGTCTCGCCAATATAGAGAGACTGCGTGTGAGTAGGAGACCAGATTGAAAGTTTACAAGTGAAATGCTGCTTCACCTGGAAGGTATGTTTGGGGCCTTGGACAGTGAGGAGGGAAGAGCTGAATGAGCACGTGTTGCAGCTTCTGCAATTGCATGGAATGGTGCCATGGTGGAGTGGGGAATTGTTCGGCTGATGGAGGGTGACACTGAGGGAACGGTCCCTGCGAAGTACTGACAGTGGGCGGCAGGGGAAGATGTGTTTGATGGTGCTGTCCTGCTGGAGATGGTGGAAATGGCGAAAGAAGATTATGTGAATGTGGATTCTGGTGCAGGAAGAAGTGTGGACAAGGAGGAATCTATCGTTGTTCTGGGATGGAGGGGATGGATTGAGGGTAACACCGTGGGAGATGGGACAGTGACAGCTGAAGTCCCTGGCCACCAGAGTTAGGGGATATCTAGTTTGAAGGAATATGAGGTCACGTTAGACGCAGCTCACAGGAATGTGGCATCATCACGCAGAAATAACAGAGAAACCTGGAGAATGGAGTCAGCCTGCGCTGATCATGTGTTCAGCCACATGCAGACATTCCCCCTGAATGATTGAAAAGAACCAAGCATCGAAATTGAGTATTTCGGCCTCGCATCTGGTCTGAAGCGGAATGTGAAAATAGACCCAGAGGAAAGCCAGTGAGTATAGGTGAGCAGACATTCAAAGAGATATCCCAAACTGCTCAGTCATTATTGTTTCTGTTCAAAAGAAGAACTCGATAAGCAGGTGAACCACCTATGGTTGACAAAAGCTCTCAAGAATACTATTGATGAGCAATAGTGGAGGGCCAGATTTATAATGTTTATTTCAGGGACCATAAGCTGATGTTAGGCATGAATTTCAGCTGTGCTTCCTGATTTACCCCCTCGCCCCCCTCCCCAGAAAACACTGCCATTGCTGCTCCATCCTCTTCCCTGCTCGTCTCCCCTTCCTGATTCCAGGTTCTTCCTCTCAAATTACAGAGTACATTCCCTCACACTACAGTCCCTATCCACTTCACCTGAAACTCTTTGATCAAATCCACCTACTCTGCAGTAGCATCAAACTGCCTTTTGTGCTGCCACTTTGCCTCTGGTCTCAGTGTGGCTCGGCCTCTCCATTCATGCTGTTTTACACCTCCCACTCTCATCTCATTCTAGAAAGTTTCCTTCTTGGCGTAAACCTTATTGAAAACACCTCTCCCCCACTGCACTGAATTCACACTGTGATCCAAATTTCAAAAAGTGTACTCAACCTTCATTTCACTCTGCTAAAAGTAGACTCTGACCGTGGGGTACAAGAATTCCCAGTCTTATATGGTTCAGGCCAGAGATGCGCTTTCTCTGTAGAGATCATCACACGATTTGGACAAAGCAATTCATGTGTTTGACCTCTTATTGGTACTCAAGAGTTTCTTTTGCCTTAATATTGTAACATGCAGAAAAAAAAAATAACAGTATGAACCTTGGGCTGAGTTTTATGTTCCTGTCATTTGAATACTGTTTCAAATTTGAAGTGCTTATCTTTAAAAGCTTGTTCGTAAAGTTAGTGTCAGACAGCATGTAGGAGGTTGAGGGATGACGTTGTAGAAGTTTATATAATCATGAGAGGTATGAATCGAGTGACCAGCCAAGCTCTTTTCCACGGGATGGGGGTGTTTAATCATAGAAGGCATAGGATTAAGGTGAAGGAGGGAAGATTTGAAATGGATGAAGTGTCAATATTTTCACACAGAGGGTGATGTGTGTTTATGGAATGAACTGTCAGAGGAAGAGTGGGAGATGCAAGTACAGCGACAACATTTAAAACTCATTGGGACTAACATATAAATGGGAAACGTTTAGAGGCATATGGACAAAATGCAATCATATAGGGCTAGTTTAGTTTGGAAAACCTGATTTGCGTGGACAAGCTGGACCAAAGGGTCTTTTTGTGCGCGATATGACTGTATGAATCTAGAAAGCGAGGAAAAGGGGAAAAAAGACATGATGTAGTAAATTGACAAGAAATACAAAATCAAGCAGCACGAGCTTTTCCAAACATATATAAAAAAAGTTCAAGATATGTGTGGGTGACCTTGGGTAGAAATTAAGTTAGGAAAGTATATTGAGGATAATTGGAGGGTGTGACTGAAGAATTGGCTACAGGGAGCAGACAGGCAATTTACACCCATGTTTTACATCTTTCCTCACTGGGGAAGGCACAATGAGTATTTCAATAATGTAAACAAAATGGTAATAGGAGGGAAGTTCTTGAACCGTCTCTCACAAAAGGAACAAGGATTTTTCTAACAGATAAGAGTAAGAGTAGACAGGTCAGCAGTAATTCATAGCTGGTTTTAAAAGAAATGGCCACAATCTCGGGGTCATGACGCCCTCTCCATCAGATGCTAGTGCTGCTGTTTGTTAATGTAAGGAGTAAGTGCAGTAGCTTGAATGGGTTGTCATCAGGTTTAGGTACACACGGTTCTGACCGTGGCATGTTCACCCACACTCATCACTGAATCAGAGGTCGGCTTCATGGTAATGGTCGACTGAGAGATTATATTGTGGTTGAATATAATTCTACTGCTGCTGCTGCTACAGCTGCTATGATTTGCAGCATCATATGAATTCCCAGTTTGAGCTGCAATATCTGCAAAACAATTCTGCTGCCTGTCCTCAATTCGCATGGGGACCCGGTCACCCTTCTGCCCTATACACAGTGCCCTGTCCTGGTTTCTGATGTGGGAACGCTTCCATTTTTGCAAGTCTTGTGAAGGTTTGTAGCTCAGGTTGAGGCTTAGGGTGTAGGTTTGCTCGATGAGCTGTAGGTTTGACATCCAGACGTTTCATTACCTGGCTAGGTACCATCATCAGTGGCGACCTCCAAGTGAAGCGAAGCTGTTGTCTCCTGCGTTCTATTTATATCTTTCTCCTGGATGGGGTTCCTGGCGTTTGTGGTAATGTCATTTCCTGTTCGTTTCCTGAGGGGTTGATGGATGGTATCCAGATCTATATGTTTGTTTATGGTGTTGTTGGAGTGCCAGGCCTCCAGGAATTATCTGGCATGTCTTTGCTTAGCCTATCCCAGGATGGACGTGTTGTCCCAGTTGAAATGGTGTTTTTTTTAATCCTTTTTTAAAATCCTCATCCTGTTAGGGTATCTTCATGGTGCCATGCCTCCAATTTGTCACATTCCCCAAAGTACTCTTTTCTCCTCCAGTAATGCCATCTTCTGTTTAAAGCGAATGTGTTTCCCTCTGTTTCTCTCCATGAGAATGATTTAGAGCTCTGTAGTGTCGGTGATGACAGCCTTATGTAGTTTCAGAACAAAAGAATTTGTATACCTTGCGTTATCATTCACTTCCCGGTGTATGGCGCTCCCTGTTGGACAGGGACGTGTGAGCAGCTTTGACACACATGTTTGAAACTTGTTCAAAAACAGAAATTACTGAAGACACTGACAATTCTGACAGCATCTGTGGAGTGAAAGCAGAGGTAACCTTTCGGGTTCAGAGACTGTTCGTCAAAGCATCCAGTAAGTCCAACAATTTTTGTTTTTGTTTCAGATTTCCTGTATCTAATGATCTTTGCTATATTCAAAATGTGTTCTGTAACTTTTCATATTTGAAGGAACTCAGTGGGTCTGGCAACATCTGCAGAGACAGGGAAACAATGTTAATGTTTCACGTCCAGTGTAAATCTTCTTCAGACGTGTAAAGGATTGGAAAGTGAGCGCTTTAGTATCTTGGCAGAGGTGAGAAAGAGTGTTTGGAGGCCCAGTGTGAAAAACAATTGATCTTTAAATTGTGGTGAAAGAGACACAGATATATAATGGGTGTAAATTAATGTGTAAATATTAGAAATCGATTTTCTCTGTTGAATGAAACATAAACAAGACATGATCTTAGGGAGCCCAGGAGCTAGAGTGAACGGAAAATGGGGAACAGCCACAATGAGTTCAGGCTGTAAATTTATGGAATTGAAAATATGAACTCCTACAGACTGTAACATACCGAGTTTAAAGTGGGGTGCTTGGGTCATGCTTCATTGGAACATTGCCGCAGCCTGCATTTTCTTAGAATCCCTACTGTGTGGAAATACGCCCTTCAGCCCAACGGGTCTATACTGACCCTCCAAAGAGTGTGTGAACCATCCCATTCTCTACCCTAATCCTATGCATAGACCGTTGACTATTACACCTAACCTCAACATCCCTGAACACAATCAGTAATTCCGTCTGGCCAATTCACCGAACCTGCACAACTTTGAACTGTGGCAGGAAACTGGAGCACCCAGAGAAAATCGAACCCAGTTTCCTGATGTTGTGAGACAGCAATGCAAACCACTGAGCCACCGTGCCATCCAGGACCGAAATATCATAAGACCACAAGACTATACTAGCAGAAATGAAGCCATTCGTACCATCAAGTATGCTCCGCCATTCAATCATGACTGATAGATTTTCAACCCCATTTCCCTGCTTCCCCTCAGAAACCTTTGATTCCCTTGTCAATCAAGAACTTATCTGTCTCTGTTTTAAATATACTAAATAGAACATTTAACATAGAAAACTACAGCACAGAGCAGGCCCTTTGGCCCACGATGTTATTCTAGAGATTTAATCCTAATGTAAAATATAATAACTTAACTTACACAACCCTCAACTCACTGCTATCCATGTGCATGCCCAGCAGTTGCTTCAATATCCCCAATGACTCTGCTTCCACCACCGGAGCTGGCAACGCATTCCATGCATTCACAACTCTCTATGTAAAGAACCTATCTCTGACGTCTCCCTTATAACTACCTCCTAATATCCTCAAACTATGACATCTTTTACTAGTCAATACTGCCCTGAGGAAAAGTCTCTAGATATTAAATCTATCTGTTCCTCTCATTATTTTGTGCAGCTCGATCAGCTCTCCTTTCTCGTCCTTGTCTCCAGAAAGAAAGGTCCAAGCTTGTTCAACCTTTCTTCATAAAGCAAGCGCTCCAGTCCAGGCAGCATCCTGGTAAAACTTCTTTGCACCCTCTACAAAGTCTCCGTATCTTTCCTATAGTAGGGCGACCACAACTGCATGCAATATTCCTCGTGTGGTCTCACAACTGACTTGCAGATCGGCAGCAAAACTGTGCGGCACTTCAACTTGATCCCCTTGTTAATGAGAGCTAAAACACCATACGCTTTGTTGACACATTATCCACTTGAGTGGCAATTTTGAGGGATCGATGCACTTTCACACCCAGATTCCTCTGTTCCTCCATACTGCCAAGAATTCTGTATTTAATGCTATATTCAGGATTCGAATTTGACCTTCCAAAATGCATCATTTCGCATTTATCCAACCTGAACTCCATCTGCCATTTCTCAGCCCAGCTCTGCGTCCTATCTATGCCGCGCTGCAGCCTACAAAAGGCCTCTGTACTATCGATGACACCTCGAACGTTTGCGTCATCAGCAAATTTAAGAATCCACCCCACAACCTCCTCATCCAAGTCATTTATAAAACCTACAAAGAGCAGAGGCCCAAGAAAACAGCCCTGTGGGATCCCACTCAACACTGTCCTCCAAGCAGAAAACTTTCCATCTACAACCACTGTCTGCCTTCTGCCAGCCAACCAATTCTGAATCCAGATAGCCAAATCTCCCTGTACACCATACTTCCTGACTTTATGAATGAGCTTTCTACGGTGAACCCTATCAAATGCCTTGCTGAAGTCCACATGCACCGCATCTACTGCTCGACCATCGTCGACCTGTCTTGACACCTCCTCAAAGAAATGACTAAGATTCGTGAGGCATGACCTGCCCCTCACAAAGCCATGCTGACTATCTTTAATCACACAATGCTTTGCAAATAGTCATAAATCCTATCTCTCGGAATTTTTTCCAAACTTCGCTGACCACAGATGTAAGACTGACTGTTCTCTAATTGCCAGGGGTTTCCCTATTACCCTTCTTGAAATAAGGAACAACATTCGCCTCCTTCCAATCCTCCGGAGAGTGAGGAGGCAAATATCCTCACCAGCGGCTTAGCAACCTCCTTTCTTGCTTCCCGGAGGAGTCTGGGATAAATTTGGTCTGACCCTGGGGAGTATCCATCTCAATGATTTCCAAAATTGTTAGCACAACAACTTCATCAATCTTGATCTGGTCAAGATTGATTTGGCCCAAGTCCTCTAAGTTTTCAATCACAACAAGTTCCCTTTGCTTGGTGAAAATCGAAGCAAAAAAACTCATTTAGGGCTTCCCCTGTCCGCTCGGACTCCACGCATAATTTCCTTACACTAACCCTGATCAGCCCTACCTAGTCCCTGATTATTCTCTTATTCCTCACGCATGAGAAAAATAGATTTGGATTCACCCTAATCGTTCATGCCAAGCCTTTTTCGTGCCCCATCATGGCTCGCCTCTGTCCATTTCCGAGCTCTTTTCTAACAAGCCTGTAATCCTCTAAAGCTGTGCTAGATCCTTGCTTCTTCCATCTTTCATAAGCTGCCTGGTTGTTATATACGAGACGTTCTTCTGTTCTCGTCATCCAAGGTTCCTTAATCTTACTCCTTCTTACCTGTCTCAGAGGAACAAATTTGTGTATCACTCACAACAACTGCGCCTTAAAGTCTCCACATGTCTGCTGTGCCTTTTCTGGGGAACAATTGCTCCCAGTCTGTACTTCCCAACTCCTGTCACAGGAGTTTCCTTTTACACAATTAAATATCTTCCCTCGGAAACTGCTCCTTTATCTCTCGCAGACTATGCTACATGTGAGGCAGTTGTGATCACTTTCACCAAAGTTCTCTCCCACCATGAGTACTGACACCTGTCCTGGCACGTTGCCGAGCACCAAATCCAAAATAGCCTCTCCACTCGTCGGTCTGTCTCCATACCGAGCAAGGAAACCCTCTTGAACACACCTGACAAAAACGGCTTCATCCATTCCATCTGCACTTAGGAGGTTCCAGTCGATATTGGAAACGTTGAAATCACCCATAACAATCATCCTACTACTTTTAGATTTTTCCAGAATCTACTCGCCTATGAGATCTTCAATCTCTCTACTGCTATTAGGTGGTCTGTAGAAAATCCCCAAATGCGTTGACTGTTCCCTTACTGTTCCTAACTTACAACCATACTGACTCAGTAGACAAACCTTCCTCAACAATCTTCATTTCTGTAGCTGTGACGCACTCTCTGATTAGCAATTCTACACGCCCTCCTCATTTTCCTTTCCCCCGTTCTTTTATAGATTAGATTACATTAGTTACAGTGTGGATACGGGCCCTTCGGCCCAACAAGTCCACAACAATCCTCCATAGAGCAACCCACCAAAAACCGTTCCCCTACATTTACCCCTTCATCTAACACTACAGGCAATTTAGCGTGGCTAAATCACCTAATCTGCACATCTTTGGATTATGGGAGGAAACGGGAGTACCAGGAGGAAGATCACGGGGAACATTTGCAAACTCCACGCAGACAGTTCCCTAAGGTGGGAATTGAACACGGGTCTCTGGCACTGTGAGGCAGCAGTGCTAAACATTGTGCCACCGTGCTGCACCAAAACATTTTTAAACGTTCTAAACCCTGGAACCATCTCTGCCCCTGTGAAACCCACGTCTCTGTTATGACCACGACATTGTAGCCCCAAGTACTGATCCATGCTATAAGTTCGTCACTCTTTTTTCAGACATTCCTTGCATTACAGCAGACGCACTTTAACTGATCCCTTTGTTTTATCGCGTGAGAAACCTTCCTGATAGATTCAATTTATCCTGTCACTGTCCAGTCTGCACCTAACCCCCTCTCAGACATGTGGTCTTATTCCTACCCCCCTACCAAACCAGTTTAAACCCGCCAGAATCACACGAGCAAATCTCACAAACAGTACATTGGTGCACCTTCAGTTCAGGTGCAACCCGTCCTTCATGTACAGGTCCCACCTTACCAGAAGATATCCCGATGGTCCAGGTATCTGAAGCCCTCCCTCCTGCTCCAGCCTCGCAGCCACGTGTAAAGCTGCAATCGCTGACTTTTCCTCGTCTCACTAGCTCTTGCCACTGGTAGCAAACCTGAGAACATTCCTCTACTCGTCCTGCTCTTCAGCTTCCAAACTAACTCTCTATAGTCAATTTTCAAATACTCAGTCCCTTTCCTGGCTATATCGTTGGTGCCAAATGATTTGCTTTCCTCAGTCTTCTGTGGTAATGGATTCCACAATTTCACCATTCTCTGGCTAAAGACGGTTCAATTTATCTCCGTCTAATGTGTTTTCCCTTTGCTCTAAACCTGTGTCCCCCTGCCAGTGCAATCGTCCTCCCAAATTTGTTTGTATCCAGGTCATTCAGTATTCTGTAAGTTTCAATTGGATTCCCACTCATCCTTCTAATCTCCATTGAGTATAAACCCAGAGTCCCCCAACGTTCCTCATATGTTAAGTTTTTCGTTTCTGGTGAACCTTCTCTTGACACACACCAAGTCTAATACATCTTTCCTGAGGTATGAGGCACAAAATAATGGTAATGTGGTCTTACCAGAGCCGAAGAAAGTCTCCAAATCCCCACCATTATATCCTACACCTCTCGAGATGAATGACAACATTGTATCTGCCTTCTTACCTACTGACTCAACCCGCAAGTGTATCTCAGGCGAATCCTGCGCTTGGAATCCCAAGTCACTTAGTTACTCAGATTTCTGATTTTTTCCAATTTAGTAAATAGTCCATGCCTGTATTCTTCATATCAAAATGCATGACCTCACGTTCTCCCACATTGTAATCCATCTGCTACTCCTTTTCCCACTCTCCTAAACTGTCGAAATCTTTCTGCAGGCTCCCTGCCTCCTTAATATTACATGCCCCTCCAGCTATCTTTGCATCATCTGCAAACGTGGCCAGAATGCCTTCTGTCCCGCCATTCAGATCATGAACCTATAAAGTGAAATATTTTGGTCCGCATACTGACTCGTGGGGAACACTGCTAGTCACCAGCTGCCATACTGAGAGGGCAATTGTATCCTCACTCTGCAACCTGTCAGCAAGCTAACCTTTTATCCACGCTAGTACCTGGCCTCTGACACCATGGGTCCTTATCTTACTCTGCAGACTCCTGTGCGGTACCATATTAGAGGCCTTCTGGAAGTTCAGATAGGTAACTGTCTCTGATCCATCCCGTCGTTACCTCCTCAAAAAATTCTCATTATCTTGAGAGCAATGCAGGTTATTGAAATTGGGAGCAAGCAGAAGGACAGGGTCATTCCTACAGACAGAGTGGAGATGTTCCTCAAAGCAGTTACTGTTTGGCTCACTAATGTAAAGAAAACTACATTGTGAGCAGCAATGAGAGGAGACTGGATTGAAAGCATACAAGTGAAACTGCTTCACCTGGAAGGTATGTTTAGGGCCTTGGACAGTGAGGAGGGAACAGGTGAATGAGCAAATGTTGTAACTTCTGCATTTACATGGGAAAGTGCCATAGGGATGTGGGGAAGTGTTCGGCGTGATGGAGGGTGCCACAGAAGGAATGGTCCCTGTGTATTTCTGAAAGTGGACGCTAGGGGAAGGTGTGTTTGATGGTGCTGTCCTGCTGGAGGTGGTGGAAACGGTGAATGATGATTCTGTGAATGCAGATTCTAGTGCAGTAGGAAGTGAGGACAAGGGAGATCTACCATTGTCCTGGGAAGGAGGGGACGGAGTGAGTGCAGAAGTGAAGGAGACGGGACAGTCACAGCTGAAAGCTCAGTCCATCAGAGTGAGGGGATTTCTCGTTTAAGAAAAAAAGGATGACATGGTGGAAGCTTCCCACTAGAATGTGGCATCATCGAACAGAAATGACAGAGGCAGGGAAACTGGGAGAATGGAGTCAACCACAGCTGATCATGTGTTCAGCCACATAGGTAGGTTCCCCCTGAATGATTGAAAAGAGCCAGGCATTTCAAATGCACATTTATGTCATATATCTGGTCAAATACGGAGTGTGAAAATAGACATAGGTGAAGGCCAGGGAGACATTTAAGCAGGTACTGCTTAATAACGCTCAGTAATGATTTACTCCGGTCAAAAAGAAGATGATATGAAGATGTGAAGATGAAACTACCCATGATACACAAAGGCTGTGAAGGATACTAATCAATCACAAACAAAAGAATTCAGATTGGGGGGCTCTAGCGTCGGCCACTTTTGGGAAGTTTACTTTTGGAACCAGAGGCACATTGTATAAAACAAAATACAAATAAAAACATTCCAAAATTGGTAAGAAATATGAAAAGAAACTTACCGCAAGAGTTTTCCCATATCTAATAAAAAAAGTTCATGATGCGTGTGTGACCCTTGGAAGAAAGGCAGGAAAGAATATGTGGGACACCTGGAGGATGTGACTGAAGATTTGGTTTCAGGGAACAGGCAGAGAATTTAAAACAGTATTTTACATCGTCCCTCACAGGGGAAGGCACAAAGAGTGTCAATAATATAAACAAAATTATACTCAGACGAAAGTTTTGCACTGTCTTTAACAAAACGAACAAGGCTTTTCTCAAACAGAAAAGACCAAGGGTAAACAGTTCATCAGCAATTCAAGTTTTTTTAAAATAGAAGTGGTTACAGAATGACTGGCGGCACTGTGTGAAATATTCCATAACTCTTGGGATTACAGGAGTGTTCCAGTGAAACTGGCGAAACTGCAAAGTGGCGCCTGTCTTCAAGAAGAGAGTGAGTCTTCAAGTGTTTAGGTGCTCCCTTTGTCTCAATAGTGGAGCATATTTGAGAGGCTTAATGGCCTCATGATGCACTTTCAAACTGAGTGATTTTTTAAAAACGGAAAAGGCTGCTTTTTCCTCTGATGCGTTATATACTGGGGGATGAACATTTTGCTAAAGTTGAATTATTTTAAAAATTATCTGGAACATTGTACAAACGACATCATGCAGAGAATTCTAGAAACAGCATTCATAAGAACATTCTATAACTATGTGGGGGTATTGCGTAGGTGAGAGAGAGAGAGAAGGTGCTGCTTTGCTGTGGTGAGAGTGATGGAGCCTTATTCTGGGGAAGGCGCTAATAGATATACAGTAAGTGTGAGAGAGTAGAGAGAATACAGTGACCCTTCTCGTGACAGAGCGGGGAAGGTTATTGATGCTTTTCCAGTGTTGTTGGACTTTTCTTCAGCCCGCAGATACTGCGCTGATCTGAGTGGTGTACTCAGACCATGCTCAGTGGGTCTGGTGGTGAGGCTCCCTCTGTGAAGTTTATGCCCCCCGCTCTGTACTAGACCATTCACCAGGACCTCGGTGCCCCTGTCGCCAAGCTGTGGTTTAATTTCCCCTCATCTGCTATGCTCGGGTAAACTATGCATGGCAGCTACAAACTGAGAAAGCTCAACCGTGTGCACTATGGCCTTTTAATGATGGCAGCAGTGCCATGGATCACTGAATATTCAGGGGCATCCAAGAGATGGTGTGTACCTACAGCCATGATAGGTGGGAGAATCGGGCTGGCATTGAATGAGAGGGGCAACATGGGTTAGATAGTCAATGAGGTGAGTTCGATAAGATAACACCAGGAAACTAGCTCTGCCTCGTGCGGACATTCCTTCTGTCACACTCAATGAAAATGGCACTGAGACAAATTACTGTTCGAATCAGTCCAATGAGTCGAAGACTCTGCTGATCCTACTCCCAGTTACAACATGCAGGACCAATGCTTTCCCAAAACTCTTCATCATCTTAACTTATACCAATATCCTGCTCACCCATCATTTCTGGAAACAGTGGCCTATATTGCAAGATGCTATCGAAATGTTTTCATTTTTTTAACAATTTTCAAACCTGCCATCAGATCCTTCTGTGAAATTCTGTATCAATCCCCCCCTCTCTTTTAACCAAGCTCCTCCCATTTGTTGACATTTAAACTGATTCCCTCGCCAGCTCTCTCTGGCAGTGAGTTTCACACCCACGTCACTGCTGTGTCATGCCACAATGGAGATATCGAGATGTAAATGAAGAGGAGCTGCACATCCTGTCACTTCTAGCATGAGCTGCAAGGTTCCCCACGCTGCGCAGTGAGCTAACACAGTGTTACTCAGCAATGCAGTGATGGGCGTACACGGCTGTGTATGCTGGGAATGTAACTGTTCCAGATTAATGGAAAAAAATCACTGCTATTCATTGCACAGCTCCCCATGCTGCACAGATATCCAGTCCGTGTGTATAGACCAATGTCTTTGTATGTTCTGCACAGCGCCCTGTGCTGAACAGATCATCTAGTTCAAGTTTATAGATCAGTGCACTGTTGGACACATAAGTAGTGACCTGGTGAGCTCTAACCTGTGTTCGATCCTGGATGGATTGCTGAGCATTACACTAGGCTGGACTACGCAGTGCTTCACGCTGAGCAGGTATCTCATCTGGGCTTATATGTGTCCGGGCTGGATCTGAAATGTGGATTGAGTATCCGACATAATTCCTGACATGATTATCACCACTCAGGCGCAGCCCATTCCGCTGGAAAACGTGAGGTGCTGTGTTTGAGATAGATTTTACTTCGTCAAAATATTCGACATGAAGCAAAACATAATTTATTCAAACACTGTCGATAAATGAAAACAAAAGGAGGAGGAACTTGCAATAACTTAATTCTGTTGGAAAACTAAGCAGAATAATAGGTTATTTAACTACTATACACTGACTGCTCCAATATGGTATCATCCAATAAGCACACAAATGTCAAAAAACAAATGTAGGAAACAGAGTGTCTCACAAGGAGTTTTCCAATCCTGGAGGAAAGAACATCAAAAGACAGTTCCGAGAAAAATCACAGAGAGTTTGTAGCACCCGGGAGAGATTTCCTGGCTTCCAACCCTGCTGAGACATCAACAATAACTGGCGAAATGTAAAACCCAGAATCCTGGTTCTGTGAGAGTTTGACCATCACTCCACAGGACCAGGCTGCGGCTGCAAGAACACAAGGAATGGTCTGTATCGACCTCGTCTATGGCTTTGTAGGTGTCTCACAAAAATGGCTAAACACACCTCAGTGTTAAATGCTGGAAAGACAAAAGTCAAAGTTAAACATAAATAAATAAAACGAAAAAATGCAGCAGGCCTGGCGATCAGACACAGACGGCCTCGGGAGCCCAGCAATTCCTACACTGCCAAAACACAGAAGAATCATCGAGCTTGTGAGCAGAAAGAATTATCTCTCTCCCTCACCTCTATGTTTACAACTGGTGATGTGCCATGAAAACAGTTATCAGCGGTGTCAAAATCCCACCCATACCAAGTATTATTGTGATATATCAGAGTTGCCGTAAAATGGGTTACCTGGAGCTGTTTGTTCAGTGACTGTGAGTAATATCAGTCTTCCTGGACCTAACTGGCTCACTGGAGGATTTCCCTCTTCCATAATTAGGGACTTCGTTCAACTTGTTATGCCATAATATTCGGGGCAGAGTCAACCTCAACAAGATTGAGATCAGCAGCTACCGAGAAAGAGAGAGAAATCAGAATCTGAGAACATTAGAATCTTCCAACAATGGATTTGAATTTGAGTACATTAGACTGGAATCTTCCAACAATGGATCAGAACCTGAGAACATTAGACTGGAATGGTCCAACAATGGACAGGGCTTTATCCTTGGGTCTTTATTGGCTTTCTCAGGATTGGCCGCGGTTACAGTTGCGGATTCGAGCCGTACTAATGATTATTCAAGCTGGGTACTATCCCATCCTCGCTATTATTGGTGTGCCTGGTAAGTCTATCTCTGTGAATTCTATAAATGATGCTGAATGTTATTGCGATTCTTGTTGATTATATTCAACAAATACACAAACTTTCAGTCACAAACGCCACTTCCTTCTCATGCATTTCCAAACAACTTACTCATATACATCTGAGAAGGAATAAGACTGTTCGGAACCGTGAGACTCCTTTTTACCGTGAATTGTTTTGTGTCTCCATATTCTCTTCGTGATCAAACCTGCTGACACCCACCTACATAATATTCCCAATCTCCAGCTCTGCCTGAGTTTTGCTGCTGATTTCAGCATCATCTACACCTTCGTTAACGACAGATGTTATGGCTCCAGTTCTCTTCTGACCTCTCTTCCAGTCACAAATAGTTTTACCAGAAACTTGTTCTTGTCTCTACAGTTACTTCACAGCAGGGACTCTTAAACAGAGTAATAATGTCATTGGCTGTGTAATTCTGAGGCACAAGTTATGACTCTAAAAGCATTGTCTGAAATCCTACCACTGCCGATGACTAAATTTAAATTCCAATGACAAAAATTCGAATGAAACCTAATTTCACTCATGGCAACCATAAACCATCAGGATTTCTTTTCTTATTTTATTCATAACCTTTGGTAAAGAAGCCTAACATTTTTGCCCTGTCTGAACTAAGTGTCACCTCAGATCCCCAAAAATATGGTTGCCTCCATATTGCCTTGACAAATGGCCGCATGGTCAAGGGCAGTTAGGATGGACAACAAATGCTGCCCTTACCAGTGAAACAACAACAGTAAAGGAAAATAACCAAGGAAATGTGGATGCTGGCGATCTGAAATAAAATTCTCCCCCGTCTGAAAGAATGTTAGAGAATCTCAGCAACTTTGGCAGTCTGTCGGAAGAAACAAAATTAACGTTTCGAGTTCAGTGAACCTAGCAAAACTGAATGCAAATGAGAAATAACATTATTGTATCAGGGATGGTTGGAAGGGTGAGCGGGCAGTTTGTGTTGAGTGGATGATGTCCAACAAGAGAGAGAGAGACAGAGAGAGAGAGAGAGAGAGAAAGAAAGGAAAAACAAGCAAAAGGATTGCTGATGACGGACTGGAAGGAAAACAGAATGGGAAGTTATTCTAACATTTCCCCTTTTCACATATTCCTGAATATCATATTTATTACGGGATGTCCCTGCTTACCGTGAGATATGTTCCTGTATCTCTCGTGTGGTGATCAAGCCCATCAGCAATACTCATATTCGCTGAGATATAGAGAATCGTAATGTTCCATTGTCAACTGTTTCTTCGGAGAGAGGAACTGTTATTTTGCGACTGTGTGGAGGTGTAACAGCTTTGTCAGCCAGGAAGAGAAACTGAGGAGACAGAGGCATTTTCAACACTGAATGGATGCACTATGGGTGTGGAGAATTGACTTGCTGCTGTCATCTGGAAAGTCAGTGGAGGATCTGTGGATGGTGTTCTCAGGATTATGATGTCAGCTACTGGGTTCATTCATGGAGCCCCGAGGGTCTGGGGATCCCACTCTGAATACTGATTTACAGTGTGTCTGGGTCCATGGTAAACAAATGGAGCTGCGACTACAAAGAAGGGAAGCTGTGTAAACGGGAAGGAGCAAGGCACTGTACTATACTCTCTGGGATTTTCAGGAACATTTGTCTAAGCTGCACACATTCAGGTGTAAAGTATAAAACCAGCTTGTCTCAAAATTGAGGTGATCACTGAGCTGTATCCCCTCCTTCATTATCACACCAGGGACATGACTGTGCTGACACTCATGATGAATTAAACTGGATTGATTCTGGAACTTTGCAGGCAGTAGTGGGTCATATACCCATCATCTCTGGAGTGCCGTCCTCCAATGTATTCACAAGCTGTCAGAAACCACCTGCCTGCTGAGAGGAACGCATTGGTTCCATCTCCACAGGGGAAGTACAGAAACTAACTTGCAGAAATATTATGGAACAGAGTGATGGTAAAAATGGGAGACTGAAGGAAATCAGAATTAATGAAGAGAATGTTATTGAAAATCTAATTGAATTGAAGTTTCATAACTTGCTGCATCTGATGAGCGAAATCCTAGAGTGATTGAGACGAGAACAGAGCTAATGAAAGAATTACTGATATTCTTCAAAGCTAGTTAGATTCTGGAATGGCTGCTGCAGACTGGAAAACAATTATTGTAAACCTTAATATTTAAAACAGGATGGAGTGGGAAAACAAAAAACTAATTAGCTTGATGCCAGCTGCGAGCAAAAAATATTGGAATGTTTTATAAGAAACGTGACAAATAGATATTTGGAGAATAATGGTTTGATTTGGTATATTCGGCCTAGATACAGAAAAGGGAAATGATCTTTGATTAACCTGTTTGTGGAGATTGTCTGTTGTGACATCGACAGTTGAGAACCAATGGGAGTGGAGTACTTGTAATTTTCGAAGATGCTTGACATGTTTGAATACAGGTGAATGGGGAATGTTAGAGTCCATGAGTAAGTAGGGGTGGAATATATACCACATGGATTAAAAATTGGGTAATGGAGATACGAAAAGAATACTGCTTTGCTCTGGACTGGAGGATTGGTGGGTGGCAGCAGGATCAGTGTTTAGGCAATAGCTGTTCACAAGGTGTAAAAATGATACAGATGTGAGCAACAAATATCATCATGTACATTCATATATATTAAATGGTAGGGAGGTTGGCGAGTGCTTTTGTTGAAAAGGACCTGGATGTCCTTGGTCATTAGTCACTGACAGAATTCCTACGGGGGCAGGAAGGAAATGATATGTGGCTCTTCATGCAAAATTATTGAAGTACAAAAGTTAGAATATCTTTCCCACTGATCGTGTTTTGTTCCGAGAGTATTTGGTGCATTGTGGAAAGGTTTGGTCTGCTTTCTGAAAAACGATCCTTTTGTCATTGAGAGAGTACAAAGTAGTTTGACCAGACTAAACACTGGCATGATGTTACCATGAGGAAATAGTGCAGTAACGATGTGTTTAACCTGTAGCGCTGTGAGAGAATAAGACGTTGAAGCTTGATGGGTATGGACAGAAACTGAATAGGGTGAAAATTCCATACTTTTCATTAAATGTTTGATTCACGACAGTTTACATGCATCTGCAGAGCCCCCATGTCGATGGACAAAGAGGTACAGGCTCTGAATGAACTCTGAAAACTTTAATGCACAGTTACTGTGTGACACTGCATTGAATGTCACTTTGTACACAACCCTGTCAGCAGCCAAAATGACTTTATTCTGAAACAGTTAGTTATTCTCCAACGGTTTCTGACCTCCACGGAGACCATGGATCTGCCTTCTTGGAGATGGAAGGTAACTTGGAGAATGGCTAAAAATGTTGGCTTCAACAAGACTGCCAGAAAACTATATTAAAGTTACACATATGTACCGTGAGTAATTAAGCATGTGGATCAATTTGGAGCAGTCTGTCTGTGCAGCCCCAGCTCCATTTGTTTGTGATGTTGGAGCATCTCTAACATTTTCCTGTTCCTGCACTAGTGGCTTGACAAGCTGAATAACCTCTTCCTGTTCCTTTGTAAGTGACTCCGGGTGTGAAATGGTTAGTTCTGTTCCCATGTACGTTACATGTGGGAGAGAGAGCAGACTCCCTGACTTCCTGTGCAACAGGCAGGAGGGACTGAATGGTCTATCCCTCTCTTTGCCCAGTTTTGATGGGATGAATGATTTCACCACATTCTTGCGAAACCATATTGAGGTGCTAAATGAACTCATCCTTTCACTGTGGAAATGTACTGTGTTGTTACATAAACGTTATCCAGACTTTAACAGCGCGATCTTGAATGTTGTCCAAGTCTTGCTGCACATGGTCACAGACTGTTTCAAGAGCTGAAGAGGGACAACTTA
The DNA here is from genome assembly GCF_020745735.1 of Hemiscyllium ocellatum. NCBI lineage: Eukaryota > Metazoa > Chordata > Chondrichthyes > Orectolobiformes > Hemiscylliidae > Hemiscyllium > Hemiscyllium ocellatum. The sequence continues at coordinate 529,401 of NW_026869333.1, forward strand.
TCCTGAAAATTTTGTAGAAATCAGTGAATGCCCCTGACGGTGGCTCAGTAGCTAACACTCCTGCCTCACAGCATCAGGGTCCCAGGCTCGATTCGAGCCTTGGGCAACTGTTTGTGTGGAGTTTGAACATTCCCCACCTGTCTGCATGAGTTTCCTCCGAGTGTTACGGTTTTCTCGCACAGTCACAAAGATGTGCACGCCAGGTGAATTGGCCATACTAAATCGTCCATTATGTTAGGTGCATTAATGAGATGGAAATGTGTTTCGGTGGGTTACTCTTCGGAGGGTCGGTATCGACTGGTTGGGTCAAAGTGCCTGTTTCCACGTTGTCGGGAATCTAATCTGCTCAGTTTGGACTCAATGGGCTGAATAGCCTCCTTCCACACTGTGTGGATTCTATGATGACAAACTGGAGATGTCTGGGCTGACAAAGCTACGCTGAGGATCTCCTGCAGATGCACCCAACGGCTAAGATGATTGATACCCACCAATGATAATCATCTTCCCTTGTACTGTGAATGACTCCAAGCAGTGTAGAGGTCATAATTAATTCTCACTAAGTGTGATTTTGTTCAGGCTCCTTGATGTCATCCTCAGTCAAATACTGCCTTGAGTTCAGGGTCAATCTCTCTTACCTGAGCCCCTGCGTTACCTCTTTTGTTCATATCAATTGTTCATGGTGCACAAGCAGAGAAGGTTTTCTTCAAACAGAGGGTAGTGAATGTCAGGAATTCTCTTACACAGAGAGGTAAGGGAGCAAGATCACTGAAAGGGACCAGTGGTGTCCCTCTGGGATCAGTTCAGTGACCTCTGCTGTCTGTTGTTTTCAAAAATGACTTGGATATGGGTGTTGAAGATTAGATTACTTACAGTGTGGAAACAGGCCCTTCGGCCCAACAAGTCCACACCGACCCGCCGAAGCGCAACCCACCCATACCCCTACATTTACTCCTTACCTAGCACTATGGGCAATTTAGCATGGCCAATTCACCTGACCCGCACATCTTTGGACTGTGGGAGGAAACCGGAGCACCCGGAGGAAACCCACGCAGACACAGGGAGAACGTGCAAACTCCACACAGTCAATCGCCTGAGTCGGGAATTGAACCCGGGTCTCAGTCGCTGTGAGACAGCAGTGCTAACCACTGTGCCACCGTGCCGCCCATACCTACAATTTTCTGAGTGGGCTAGTAAGTTTGCCTATGACACAAAGGTGGTTGGAGTGGTACAGAATGTGGAGGGCTATTGTAGGTTGCAATGGGACATTGACAGGATGCAGAGCTGGGCTGAGAAGTGGCACATGGAGTTCAAACTGAAGTAATTCACCTTGTAAGCTCGAATGTGAATGCAGAATACATGGTTAACGGCAGGATTCTTGGCAGTGTGGAGAAACACAGGAATCTAGGTGACCGTGTCCACAGATCCCTCAAGTTGCCACCCAAGTTGATTGGGTTGTAAAGAAGGCACATGGTGTGTTTGCTTTCAGTTGCAGGGGGATTGAGTTTAAGAGCCACAAGGTTATGCTGCAGCTCGATAGAGCCCTGCTCAGACCGCACAGGGAATATTGTGTTCAGTTCTGGTCTCCTCATTATGGGAAGGATAATGAAGCTTTCGAGAGTGTAAAGAGGAGATTTACCAGGATGCTGTCTGGACTGGAGGGCAGGTATTACGAAGAAACCGTGAGGGAGCAAGGGCTTTTCTCATTGGAGGAAAAATAGATGAGAGGTGACTTGAAAGAGTTGTACAAGATGATGAGAGGCAGAGAGAGAGTGAATAGCCAGAGACATTTTCCCATGGCAGAAATGTCTATCACTAGGTGGCATAATTTTAAGGTAATTGGAGGAAGTTTCAGGGGAGATATCAAAGGTAGATTCTTTACAAAGAGAGTGGTGGGTGTGTCGAATGCATTACCATCAGTGGTAGTAGAGTCAAATACGTGAGTGAAACTAAAGTGACTCATGGATAGGCACATAGAACAAAGTGAATGGAAGCATGTAGGTTAGAGTAGGACAAACAACACAACATCGAGGGCTGAAGGTCCTAACTGCATGCATTCATGTAAACTCTGAGCTCAAAAACTGCACGAATTCATGTAAATCTGAGTTATCTCACTTTTTAGCTTAGAATCAATCTAAACATTTTGGCATCGTCAGAGAACAGAGGGGGCCAACACCTTCAACATTTTATCTAGCTATCACCATTGTTCACAGCTCACCTGAGAATGCAACTTTTTAAAACAAAAAAAAATTGATTTGCACATGAAAGAAGTGAAACTATCATGGTATTCTAACAGATGAAAGGCTTAACAGACAATTAATTTTTCCATGTATAATTTCAGTTACATCACACTCTAAATTTTTGCTATAAATTCTGTGTTCCGATCGAGCCCTCTACTGTCACCTGATGAAGGAGCGATGCTCCGAAAGCTATTGTGCTTCCAATTAAACCTGTTGGACAATAACCTGGTGCTATGTGATTTCTAACTTTGTACACCCCAGTCCAACACCAGCATCTCCAAATCAGTATTGTTCTTTGTTCTGTGTTCTATGGAAGTGCTCAAGAAGACTTGGGCATTAAGAAGATTTGAGACTTGGAGCAGGTCACCCTTGATCTTAGTGAAGGGAAAGGCAGGCTTCGGATGTGAATGACCTGCCCCTGTTTCTGATCTTCTCCCATTCTGTTACTGGAAAGTTAGTATGTGTTATTTTCCTGGGAGGTGTTTTATGGAATCACGGAGACCCGTGGATTTTGTGAGCCATCACTGGGTAAGAATTGGGGCTGTATTCACAGTGAATCTGGCTCTACAACGTGATCAACAAATGAAGCACAAGATACAGAGAGGGGAAGCCCTGTAAAGAGAAATGAACAACCTCTCCATATCCAGCCTGGGTCTTCCAATTACATTGTCCATATCTCCCAAACCGAGTGGGATAGTCTTGAACGTCCGAATTGTTTCTTCCATTTCTGTGCACCATGCTATAACAATAAGTGGACTCTAACTGCTCCTGTCTAGCAGGTTAGAGGGGTTGAATGGAACACAGAAACATGGACTGAGGAGAAGGAGTGGGTCATTAGAGAATGTGAGCCTTCTCTACCAGGCATTAAGATTGTGGCTGATCAGATTGTGGTTTCAGCCTCATCGTCCTGATTGTGTCCCATTATCCGTGACTCACTTCTCTGTCAAATCTTTAACTTACTCAGCTGTGAATACTTGTAATCAGAGAGGCACCACAAACTTCCAGGGAATTCTTCCTCATCCCGCTGTGAGAATAAGAGAATCATACATCATGGAAACAGATCCTTTTGTCCAATTTGTCCATGCCAATCAGGTATCTTAATCAGATCTCGTCCCACTTGTCAGCATTTGGCCCACATCCCTCTGAGCCATTCTTATTTATGTACCTATCCAGATACATTTTAAACGTTCAATTGTACCTGCTTTCACCACTTCCTCTGACAGTACACCCACCAGCCTCTGTATGAAAAGGTTTTCCCTCCGGTCACTTCTAAGTCTTTTTCCTGTCACCTTCACCCTATGCCATTTGGTATGGACGCCCCAACACTGGGAAAAAGATGTTGCCCATTCAGACTATCCATGCCCCTCAGGAGTTTTTTAAACCTCTGTCATGTCACCATTCAGCCTCTGACAGTCCAGGGAGAAAATCCTCAATCTTTTTTTTAGATTACTTACAGTGTGGAAACAGGCCCTTCGGCCCAACAAGTCCACACCGACCCGCCGAAGCGCAACCCACCCATACCCCTACATTTACCCCGTACCTAACACTACGGGCAATTTAGCATGGCCAACTCACCTGACCCGCACATCTTTGGACTGTGGGAGGAGACCGGAGCACCCGGAGGAAACCCACGCAGACACGGGGAGAACGTGCAAACTCCACACAGTCAGTCGCCTGAGGCGGGAACTGAACCCGGGTCTCTGGCGCTGTGAGGCAGCAGTGCTAACTGCTGTGCCACCGTGCAGCCCAACCTGTTCATCATCTCCCTGTAGCTCAAACCCTAAGGTTCCAGAAAATCCTTATAAATCATTTCTGCACCCCTTCAAGCTTAACAACATCCATCCTTTAGCAGAGTCAACTGACATGTACGCAGTATTCTTAAAGTGGCCTCACCTACGTCCTGTACAAGCGCAACACGCTGTCCCAACTCCTATACTCAATGTTCTGACCGATTAAGGCAAGCATGCCAACTACATTCCTCACCACTCTACCGACCTAAACTCCATTTTTAAGGTACTATGAATCTTCACCCGTAGGTCTCTTTGTTCAGCAACAATCCCCGGGGCACACTCCTGCTTTAACTTACCAAAATGCAAAACCTCACAAATATCTAAATTAAACTCCATTTGCCAGTCCTTGGATCATTGATGCTCAAGGATCCCATTATATTCTGACATAATCTTCTTCAGTGTCCACTGCACCACGTTTATCTGTAAACTTACTAACCATGCCTCCAATGATCACATCAAAGTTGTTTATAGCCGTGATGAAAAGCAGTGTGCTCAGCACTGATTTTTTCAGCACACCGCTGGCCACAGGTCTTCAGTCTGGAAAACAATCCACTACCTTCAATCCAATTTTGTATTCAATTAGTTAGATTTTTCCTAGATTACATATAACCTAATTTTATTAATCTGTCTACGATGGGGAACCTTATTAAATGCCTTGCTGAAGTCTGTGTAAACAGTGTACACCACAGTATCTTCTTCAATCTTCTTTGCCACCTCTTCATAATACTCAATCACATTAATTAGACATGATTTCCATCACATAAATCCATATTGACTATCCCTAATCAGTCCTTGTTTTTCTAAATTGATGTAAATCCTGTCCCTCAGAATCCCCTCCGATGAACTCCTCTACACTAACGTTGGCTGATTGAGTCGATAATTCCCTGTGTTTCTTTGGCTCACTTCTCCCTTTTCTAGCCCCACTCCACCACTGGCCACAAAATATAATTATAACTATGTTGGTGATATGGCTAAAGATTTAGTTCTCAGAGCTTGTCAGGGTCAGTGTTAGGAACAAGTCAGGCAGATTTCTTTAATCTGCTAAAACAACGCACTCATGACCAAAACAAGGTTGCTCAAACTATGACGGAAAGAGGAATGACGAGATGATGTTGCAAATATGTACGTTAATATTTTCCTTTGAAAAATACTGAGAAACACGCACAGGCACACATAGGCGCGCACACACACTCAGGCACACACATGCAAACACACGTATTGTCGGTAACACTGAAAAGCAAAATATCTGCAAAGTTAACTTGAAAGAACATTGTCCAAATATGATTCGAACTCATGACCAAACGGAAAATGCTGTTCTGTTTGTGGAGTCATCAAGTCCTAAAGCATGGAGAGAGGCAGAGAGGCCTTTTGGCCCAAACTCGTCCATGCTGACCCAAATATCGAACCACACTAACCTCATTTCCCAGCACTTGGCCCATATCATTCTGGTCCTTTCCTGCCCATGTACTTGCCCAAATGCCGGTTAAATATTGTTAATATAAATGCTTCAACCACTTCCTTTGGCAGCTCATTCACTTTGTGTACAACAATTTCTATCAATTTCCCTTTTAGTCTTTCCCCTCTCACCTTAAACTGATGCCCTCTCCTCCTCGATTCCCCAACTCTAGGAAAAAAAGGCTAGATCCATTTACCCTATCCATGTAAACTTCTGTAAGATCCCTCTCAGTCTTCTATGCTCGAAAGAAAAAAAAAGCCCTCGCTTGTCCAATCTCTCCCTATAATTCATACTGTTGAGTCCTGGCAACATTTTTGTCAAATCCGTCTGCACACATTCCAAATTAAAAACATCCTTCTGATCGCAATGTGACTAAAACTGAACACAACACTACAAGTGTAGTCTCACCAACATCCTGTATAACTGCAACATAACTTCACAACTGCTCTATTCCATGTCCTGACCAATGCATGCCAGTGTGGCAAAAGCCTTCTTCACTACCATGTCTAACTATGACCCCACTTTCAGAGAACGGTGGACCTAAACTCCATGGTCCCTCTGCTCAACTATGCTCCTTAAGGTCCTACCAATCACCATGAAACGCCTACCTTGATCTAATGTTGCAAAAATATTCCTCGGCCCACTTCTCCAGTTTTAGTAAGGTCCTGCTGAAATTTCTGATATACTTCCTCACTCTCCACGATGCCACTTATTTTAGTGACATCATAAAGTTTCCTAATCATGCCTTGTACATTCATAAGAACATCATTGATAAAGATAATAAAAAATAATGGGTCCAACAGCGACCCCTGAGGCACTTCATGTATCACAGCCCCCCTGTACGAGATCATCCTTCCACTATTGCCCTCTGCTTACTACCATGAAGCCAATTGTGTGCCCAATTTGCCAGATCCATCTGGATTCCATGCGACTCTAACCTTCCAGACCAGCCTATCAATGGTAACCTTGTCAAAGGCCTTACTGAGAACAATACAGATTACATCTCCCGCCCTGCCCTCATCAACGTTCCTGGTCACTTCATCAATTAACTCAAACAAATTTGAGAGTCATGATCTCCCAATCACAAAGCCATGCAATCTTTCCAGTCTAAAAAACAACCATTAATAATAATTATTAAAATTAATAATAACAAATTAATAAATAACAATAAGATGACATTTTCAGTGGAAAATAAATTACCCATAGTATGTCAAATTGGAAAATGCATCATGGGTGAAGGTCAGAATAGATTTTGTCCCTATGTCATTGAACTGTGTTGAGAAAAGCAGGGGTGACATGGTGGTTCAGTGGCTCGTACTGCTGCCTCATAGTGACATGGTTTCGAGTTTAGTTACAGCTTCGGGTGACTCTCTGTGTTGAGGTTGCACATTCTCACTGTGTTTGTGTGTATCCTCTGGGTGCTCCATTTTCCTTCCACAATCCAAAAATGCATAGGACAGGTGAATTGGTCAGGCTAAGTTACCCATAGTGTTATGTGCATTCGTCAGGAGTAAATATAGGGTAGGGGAATGGGACTGGGTGGGTTACTGTTTGGAGGGTCTGTGTGGTCATGTTGGGCCAAATGGCCTGTTTCCATACTGCAGGGAATCTGAAAAAAACTATTTCTAAAGAAACCCTATCTTTCAAAATGCATGTGCATCTCATCCCTCAGAATCTTCTCAAGTAACCTATCTACCACAGATGTTAGATTTCCTGGTCTATAGATCCCAAATCTTTCTTTGCTTCCCTTCTTGAATAATGGCACAACATTTGCCAATTTCCAATATTCTGGAACCTAAACTGTAGATAGCGATGATGCAAAAATATCAACCAGGGTCCCCGTAGTTTCTTCTGTAGCCTCTTGCAGTATTCTAGGATGATCTGTTTAGGACCAGGAGATTTATCCACCTTCATACATTCTAATGCAGTCAAAACGTCTTCCCCTGTGATATTGACTCACCCCAAGATAACATTAGGACTTTTGTTAACCTCCCAAGTCTTCATGTATTTCTCCACGGTAGAGGCGAAATATTCATTGAGAATCTCGCAAATCTCCTACGGTTCTAGACATGCATGTCCATGTGGGCCTTGAGGTGTCATATTCTCATTTAGTTATTCTTTTTACTTTAATATACTGAATGAACCTCTTTGGATTCACGCTAATCTTCTCAGCGAAAGCTATCTTGTGCCCCCTTTCCGCCCTCCTGATTTCCTTCTTCAGTAAACTACTCTATGCCCTGTAAACGTCCAGGTATTCCCTCGATCCCAGCTGCCTGGACCCGAGCCATACCTCTTTTTTGCTGGTCAAAGCCTCAATATCTCCTGACATCCGAGGTTCCCTCTTACTACCAACCTTGCCTTTTACCCTCACCGGAACATTTAGACCTTGAACTGTCGACATTTCACTTTAAAAGGCCTCCCACTAGCCGGAGATCCCTTCGCCTGCAAACAAACTCCTCCAAACAACTCCAACAAGCTCCTATCTAATTCCATCAAAATTTGCCTTGCCCCAGTTTTGAACTTGAACATGTGGAGCAGTTTTGTCCTTCTCCATAACTATTTAAAAATTAATAGATCTATGTTCACCAGTCCCAGAGTGCTCCCCCACTGTTACCCCAGTCACCTGTTCTGCCCTAGATCTTAGAGTAGGTCAGGTTTCGTCCATTCCCGAGTTGCAACCTCCACATTCTGCTTGAGGAAACTATTCTGAACACACTTAATAGATGCATCCCGTTTCAGTCCTTAATTCTATGTCATTCCCAGTATATGGTATGAAAATTAAAATCTCCTACTAATGTAATCCTGCAAGTCTCCCCAGTCTGTCTACATATTTTTGTTCCCCTTATTCCTTGTTTAGTATTTGGGGGGCTATAGTACAATCCAAATACTATCACCATTCCCTTCTTATTTATTAGCTCCTCAGACAAATCCTCACAGGATGATCCATCAGTTATTTTATCTCTGATTACTGCTGTGATATTCGCCTTAATCAAAAATGAAACTCCCCATCCCCTCTATCCACCATCTCTGTCTCGCATAAAGCAGCTGTACATTGGTACATTAAGCTGCCAGTGTTGTCCCTCCCTTAGTCATGTTTCTGTAATAGCTATAATATCCCAGTCCCACGCATTGATCCATGCCCTGGGTTCTTCGGCCTTACCTGTCAGCCATCTTGCATTGAAACAGTTGCAATTTAATCCAACAGGCATTCCTTGCTCCTTGTCGTTGTCTAACCGGACCTGTCTCTTCACTTTACAGTTTCTGATTACTGTATTTCCTTCCAGCCTTGTACTTGCCTCCCTGCTGTTGAGGATCCCACCCCTCCCCGAAACCCAGCCAACCTAGTTGAAACTACCCCTTGCAGCAGTTGCAAACCTGCCTTCCAGGATATTGGTCCCTTTCCAGTTCAGGTGCAACCTGTCCGTCCTGAACACGTCACCTTGCCCCACAAAGATCCCAGTGATCCAAAAATCTCTGCACCCTGAACGAATTCTTTAGCCACCCCTTCATCTGCCATAGCCTCCAGTTCTTACCCTCACTACACGGAGCACTGGAAGTTAACTGGATATTATCACTGACATGGTCCTCTCTTTTATCATTTTCCCTAGCTATCTACAATCATTCTGCAGGATGTCATCAATATTTCTACCTGTGTCACTGTGTCCTTTGTACCAATGTGCACAATGACTTCTGGCTGCTTCCGCTCTCCCTCCTCCTCCCCCCCCCCCCCCCCCCCCCCCCCACCACCACCACCAACCCCCACCCATGTTGAGAACGTTCTGCAGCTGCACTGAGACATCCTGGACCCTGGCACGTAGGAGGCTACACACCATTCCAGATTCCCATTTGCAGTCACAGAATCTCCTGTCTGTTCCCCTCACTATCGATTCGGATAATTACTTCTGTAGTTATTCTACTTGCACAACCTTCTGACAATGGGATTTCTTCCTGAAACAGTTGAATTTGGCTGAATTGTTTTGCTTCAGGCAATGGGGAGATTCTAATGAATCCTCAGCAGGAATCCTCCATTAGTGGGAAAGACGACTGGGCTTTTTTTTTTCACTCACACACATTGCCGTGATGAGTGACAGAGAAACAGAAAGGGAGTAAGAGAATTTTCCACCACAGATAGGCTACATTTTCTAACTGTAATTTAAATCAGTAACGTTATCAGTCCCACACTGGACTCTGTGAGCCCTTCTTGAACATTGTCCGAACTATATGACTCCATCACATTCTCGAATCCAGGTCAGTGCAGTATTGCAGAATCAATTCATTAAGAATAAATGGACCTACTTGTTTTGAAGATGTGTTAATATATGCTTGCATGATGTAAAATAAGCGTTTCATGTCTTCATAATATCTGTGTTAAAATGAATATTCTTAAACACATACAGTAATTGCTGGAAAAGCTCAGCCTGTCTGCCAGCATGTAGGAAGAGAATTCACAGTTCAATTTTTCTGAACCTGACTTTTTCTTAAAGTATTTCCCCAGTTTTATTCTCCCGCACAAGAAGAAATATCCATCCGGTATTCACCAAATATACTCTTCTCAAGATCTTGTATGGCCAATAAAACATCCCTCATTCTCAGGCTGAACTGTTAATTGTTCATAACGTAATGCCTTCATCCGAAGAATAAGTAAAGAGAAACATCTTTGAAACGTTTCGAAAGCAATTTTGTTTGTAATTTTTTCAGTTTAGGCAGTTATAACTACACATAATACAACAGATGTAATCTCAGCAATGCCCTGTACTGATGCAGAAACATCGCTAAGATGATACCCAACACCCCTTGCACGAAACAGAATCACTACATTTACCTTCCAAATCACCTGCAACATCTTCAGGTTAATTTGATGTGATTCATGTACAAAGACACACAAATCCCTCTGTAACACTGAGTTCTGCATTCTTCTTGCATTTAAATACATTTCTGCTGTTTTATCTTTTCCCCAAAACGGAAAAATCCCATCACATATATATTGTACTGTTTTGTTTCTGCTGAAGCTTTGCTCACAGCCATCCTGTGTCCGTGTGCCATTGCTTATTGTTGTGCCCTCCCCCAGTCTGTGTCCCACTGTAGACGTTCTGCACTCCCCCGTCTGTATCCCATTGCAGATAATCTACCCTCCCCGTCTGTATCCCATTGTAGATAATCTGCCCTCCCTGTCTATATCCCATTGCAGACGCTGTGCCTCCCCTGTCTGTATCCCATTGCAGATGCACTGCCCTCCCCGGTCTGTATCCCATTGCAGATTAACTGCCCTCCCCCTTTCTGTACCCCATTGCAGATGCTCTCCCCTCCCCTGTCTCTATCCCATTGCAGACACTCTGCCCTCCCACTGTCTGTTTCCCATTGCAGACGCTCTGCCCTCACCCATTAGTACATCATTGCAGACGCTCTTCCCTTCCCTATCTGTATTCCATTACAGATGTTCTGCCCTCCCCCTGTCTGTATCCCATTGTAGCAGTTCTTCCTCCTCGTCTGTATCCCACTGCAGACGGTCTGCCGTCACCCATCAGTATCCCATTGCAGACGCTTTGACCTCCCTGTCAGTATCCCATGCAGACGCTCTTCCCTCCCCCTGTCTGTAGCCCATTTCAGACGTGCATCCCTCCCCCAATCTGTCTTCCATTGCAGACGCTCTGCCCTTCTCCCGCCTGTATCCCATTGCAGAGGTGCATCCCTCCCCCTGTCCATATCCCATTGCAGACGTTCTGCGCTCCTCCTGTCCGTATCACATTGCAGACGCTCTGCCTTCCTCCTGTCCATATCACATTGCAGACGCTCTGAATTTCCGCTGTCTGTATCCCATTGCAGACGCTCTGGCCTCCTCCTGTCGATATCCCATTGCAGACGCTCTGCTTTCCACCTGCCCGTTTCACATTGCAGACGCTCTGAACTTCCGCTGTCTGTATCCCATTGCAGTCGCTCTGCCCTCCCCCGTCGGTATACCACTGCAGAAAGTCTTCCCCCCACTGTCTGTATCGCATTGCAGTCGCTCTACACTCCCCCGTCTGTATCCCATTGCAGACTCTCTGCACTCCCCCTGTCTGTATCCCATTGCAGAAGCTCTGCCTCCCCTGTCTGTATCCCATTGTAGAACCACTGCCCTCCTCAGTCTGTACCACATTGCAGATGCTCTGCCTCCCCGTCTGTATCCCATTGCAGAGCTCTGCCCTCACCCATCAGTATCCCATTGCAGACGCTCTGCCTCCCACTGTCTGTATACCATTGCAGGCGCTTTGCCCTCCTCCTGTCCCTATCCCATTGCATACACTCTGCACAGCCCCTGTCTGTATACAATTGCAGACGCTCAGCCCTCCCCCGTCTGTAACCCACTGCAGACAGTCTTCCCTCCACTGTCTGTATCCCATTGCAGATGCTCCACCCTCCAACCCGTCGGTATCCCACTTCAGACGCTCCGCCCTCCCCCGTCTGTATCCCATTGAAGACGCACCGTCTTCCTCCTGTCTGTATCATAATGTAGCTGTTCTCCCTTTCCCTGTCTGTATACTTTTGAAGATGGTCTGTCCTCTCCCAGTCTGTGTCCCATTGCAGACCTTCCGCCTTCCCCCTGCCTGTCTCCTATTGCAGATGCTCTGCCCTCCCCCTGCCTGTATCCCTTTGCAGATACCTGACGTCACCCTGTATGTCTTGCATTGCAGACTCTCTGCTATCCCCTGCCTGTATCACACCGAAAATGCTCTGCCCTCCCCGTCTGCATCCCATTGCAGACGCTCTTCCCTCCCCTGTCCGTATCCCATCGCAGACACTCTGCACTACCCCTGTCTGTTTCCCGTTGCAGACGCTTTGTCCTTCCCCCACCTGTAACCCACTGCAGACATTCATCCCTCCACTATCTGCCTCCCATTGCAGATGTTCAGCCCTATCCCCTGCCTGTATCCAATTGCAGATGCTCTGCCCTCCCCCTGTCTGTATCCAATTGCGGATGATCTGTTTTCTCCCAGTCTGTGTCACATTGCAGAGTCTCTGCCCTCCCCTGTCTGTCTGCTATTGCAGGCACCCTGCCCACCCCCTGTCTGTATCTCATTGCAGACGCCCTGCCTTCACCCTGTCTGTATCCCTGTGCAGACGTTCTGCCCTCCCCCTGTCTGCATCTCATTGCAGATGCTCTGTCTCCATTTGACATCTTATTGAATGACTACCCTGGTGCATGAGCAAATTGAGCTCCATCTCCTTCATCTGGTGCATTATTAATTTGAAATTTGTTATTTTTAGATTATAATTTGTTGATGACCTCACACAGATCCTTGAAGAATTCCACTTGTTACTGCTTTACAAACACAAAATGAGTAATGATCTCTGCTCTGTATTTCCTGACAGCTACCCAGGGCGTCCCTGCTTCTGCCTAACAACCTGAGATGGTTATATGACGTCCCCCTGTGCTACGTAATTTATTGAATACTTCATTCTGTTTAGTGCGGCCTGTTTGGTGAAGCCCATTTTGCCGCTGACCCATTTAGGCACAGAACTTCTTCAGCGAAGAATTTATTCCTTTTCAGGTTTAGATAAAAGCATTAATCAAAGCAATAAAAATAAAAATAACGTTTATTACCTTTAGTAAAAATGTTAAAAAGATACTTGAGTAAGTATAACATTGACTGAGAGTTTTCTGTCAGAGCTACAATGATAATTGGTCTTGCATTTATTCCGATTGAAAACATTCATGAAGCTATTGAACATTTGACTGATGCGCTTTCAGATGAATTGCAACTTGGTTCGAGGATAACTATGGAGGTAGGAGATTACGCAGAGGAAATGCTCGATGTCAACCGCTGTTTCCAGTTGGAATGTGGAATTTATATGAAAGAACTTTAAACAATGAGGACACAACAAACAATAATGCAAAAGCTGTCAACAGGAGATTATGATGCGAACTTGATGTGGAACATCCAGTTATTTGGAAATTTATTGACAGTTTACGAGAAGTTAAGAGAGGAAGGGATATTTACTATGAGCATCTAATGGCAGGGCACGATATTCCGTTTAAATTAAAGAAGCAGATGTTAGAATGCAAACACTCGTAAGAACATTTAGTGAGAGAAATGATGTTGAGTATTTACGAGGGATTGCCCATAATTTTGAATGAACGTCATTTTTTAGATTTTTCGTAAGGAACTTACTGTGGTTATTTTTTTCTTTGTAACATTATTACTAAAGGGAATAAACATTATTTGTATTTTTAGTGCTTTCATTAATGCTATTAATTAAGCCTGAAAAGGAATAAATATGCGCTGTGCCGAAATACTTCTGCACCTAAATGGGTCTGTGGCAAAATGGGCTGTGCCAAACATGCCACGCCAAATCGCACGCGCCAAAATAGCTGCGCCGAATGGTCCCATTTCAAGAATCCTCCATGAGTGGTAAAGATGTCTCAGGGATTTTTTGCTCTTACACCTTGTCTTCAAGCAAAACAAAGTAAGAGAGACAGACCAATTGGCTGCTGCTTCTGAGGCAAGTGATATTTTTCTCCCTCTCTGTGTGGAAAAATACAATAATATCAACTGAACACCAAACTGGACCATGTGCGGTCTCCATGACCATTTTGAGTTCTGTGATCTCTCTCCATTTAAATTGTTTCATGTTGTTCTATCCTTCCTACCAGAATAGACAACTCACGTTATATTATTTCTGCTGAAGGTTTGCTCACTAACCTTCCCTGTCTATATCACAATGCAGATTCACTACCTCCATTTGAAGATATATTGAATGATCCTCTTGGTTTACAAAGTAATTAAATAATGATCCATTCAGTCCCTTCATCCAGATATTTGACATAGATTATTGATCATTAATGACCCCACGGTGATCTCCGAGGCAAAACTAGTTGCAATTTTGTAAAAAATATTAATTTATCTCTACTGTCTATTTCCTGTTAGCGCCAGCATCCCTGTTCCTTTGCAGCCGTTCAGGCAATTTAAATGGCCTCTACCTGGGCTGTGTAATGTACTCAACGATTTGAATTACTTCTTTCTATATTCCTGTGTAACTCCTCCAAGGGTCTCCTCCTGTCTCATTGTAACAATCCAGTCTGGCTGAATGGAATGGACCTCTACCCTGTAAGGCATTGAGGGGTGGATTGAGGGAACAATACAAGGGAGAGGGGCAGCGGTTTATCTCTGTAACAGGCAGGTCGGGGGATTGAGGGAAAACACAAGGGGGAGGGGCAGCAGTTTATCTCTGTAACAGCAAGGTGGGGGGATTGAGGGAAAACACAAGGGGTGGGGACAGCAGCATATCTCTGTTACAGCCTCGAGGAGTGGATTGAGGGAACAGCACGTGGGATAGAGGCAGCCGTATATCTCTGTAACAGCATCGTGGGTGAATTAAGGGAACAACGCCATTGGTAGGGGCAGCAGTTAGCCATTCGGCTGCACCATTCAGAATGTCCATAGCTCATCCGATTGTGTCTGACCATCCGACTCCTGTCTGTTCCCAACAAAAATTGACTCTCCTGTCCAGCAAAGATCAGTCGAGCTCAGCCTTGAATATCTTCAATAACTGAGTCTTCACTGCTCCCTGAGGATGAGGACACCGCAGATAGCACAACAGTAAAGGGAAAGGGGCATTCTTATTTCATTGCGGGATCCATTAATTTAAAACTGTATTATCCTCACATCAAATCACTTCCCTTTTTTAGATATAAGGATAAAATAACTAGGAATAGACATAAACCATTCCGCCCTCTAACTCTGTCCCACAATTCCACTCAGCCTTTTCAATCAAATATGCATTGATCCCAGCCTCTGGTGCTGTCTCAGGAAGAGAATACCCGATAGCATAACACCACACGAACATTAAAAATGAGCAAAATTAGGCCATTCGGCCCATCGAGTCAGATATGCCATTCTATACCTTCTTATGTGTTCCTCAACATCATTCTCCTACCTTCTCCCTAGAATCCTTGATCGCCTTATAAATCAAAAACGTATTTATTTGTGTCTTAATTACACTAGTGTCTGTGTCTGTAGGTATATGTGTGTGTGTGTCCATGTGCTTGTTATCTGTGTATTTGTGTGACTATGTCTGTCTGTGTATCAGACTTTCTATCTATGTTTCTATCTGTGTTTGTGCCTATTTTTGTGTCACTGCATATGTTTTTGTGTGCTTCCATGTCTGTGTATGTCTATCCCCTTGTATGCATTGTGCATGTTAGTAGATTGGGGTATTTACCAATATTTCTGTGTAATTTAATGCGTGCATTCTGTGCAATGAGGTATTTGTTCTTTTTCAAGTGAGAGAGATGAGATTGGAACTACCAGCGAGTTTAAATTGAGAATTGCTCTTTACTGAACATTGCTGCTTATTTGGTTGGTGGGACGTGGATTTTTCGGAATCTCCACACAAGGTGTCCTGGTTGTCTCTGGCTCTTTCCAAGATCCTCCCCACATGTTGAGGTAGAGGATGAGGGAACGAATATCGGGCACTCTAATACGCGGCTTGGCTCTTTACGTCCTATTCCAGGCTGTTTCTCCTCGAATAGGAGAAGAGGATGGACAGAGTGAGGGTGGGAGTGGGTGTCCCTGCTGTTAATGCTGGTATAGGGGAAGGGGGAAGGGTGAGGTGTTCGGAGGGAGTCTGACCACAGTGTTGTATCCATGCAGTGGTATTAGTGTGTGGGGCTATTGCGTCAGTGACAGAAAAAGTGGGGGCGGGAATTTGCTGAATTCACCAGGGAGTGTGGTCGTGCTTGAGCCTTATTTGGAGATAGAGTGTGAGCTTTGTTCGGAGGTAGGTGTTATAACAGATATACAGTGAGTTTGAGGGAGTAGAAGAATATGGTGACATTTATCCTGGCAAAGCGGGGGGAATAAATATTGATATTTGTCCTGTATTGCTGACCAATTCTTCAGATCATTTCAGTGTTGAGGTGAGTCTCCCTGAACGTCTTGTCCAAGTCTATCGCTAATAACGCCACAGACCCTTTCCCTCGCTTCCCACAGAATCAGTTTAGGTGGATATTACAAATATCAAGGTGAAGCAAACATTAGTGTGTCATACATATCAAAACCAAATCTGTCACACAAATACTTTACATCATATGCTCTGGAAATTAGGTATGCAAGTATATGCAAGGGGAAGCAATGACATAGTGATATTATCGCTGGGCTCTTAACCCAGGGACCAAGGTAACATTCTGGGGACATGAATTCAAATCCTGCCATGGCAGATGGTGGAATTTGAATTCAATATGTATCAGGAATCAAGGGTTTATGATGACCAGGAATCCATTGTCGATTGTTGGAAAAACTCATCTGGTTCACTGATGTCCTTGAGGGAAGGATACTTCTGTGTTTACCTTGTCTGGCCTTCATGTGACTTCAGACTCAAGATAACGCTGCTGACTCGTAACTGCCCTCTGGCATGGGCAATAAATGCTGGTTATCCAGCGAAACCCTCATCCTATGAATGAGCAACAAATAATTGTGGGTGCTGCAGTAATAATGGATGGTCTCAAGTTGCACAGAAACTGCATTAACCTTTTGACTACTAATGCTGTGAAGAATAACTTCCGTAAGTGTTTGTTAGGTAGATTGAACAGTATGTTGTGAACTCGAGAGCATGTTAGTTCAGGCTTGGTGCTGTGTTCTCAGGAGGACTAATTAATAACCTTGCTCTGAAGCAGCTTTGGAGGAATAGTGACATCAATATGTTGCATTTTTCCACAGCGTCTGAATACAATAACGAATGTTTGAAAATTCTGGTCAAACATCATGGAAGACCGGAGGCTAGATGGTCAAGTATGCTCCAATGAATTGGGGAAGTATAATATAACATTCAATGGGAGAAGCAATGATTGTGAGAGTCATAGAGTCCGACAGCACGGAGAAACGTCCTCCAGCCCAAACTGGTCCATTCCGAACAAAATGTCCATTCACATTAGCCCCTTTTCCCTGCCCTTGCCCTATATCCTTCTAACCTTTTCCTATCCGTGTATTTGTCCAAATGCATTTTAAATTTTGTGAATGTACCCGCCTCAACCACTTCTGCTGGCAACTCATTCCATGTGCATACCACCCTGTGTGTCAATGAAATTGCCCCTCAGGTTCCCTTTTACTCTTTCCCATCGAATCGTAAATTGATGCCCTCTAGTCCGTGGTTGCTCAATCCTGGTGAAAAAATGACTGAGTGCATTCACTCTATCCATGCTTCCCATGATCTTATACACTTCTATCAGATCCCCCTCAGTCGCACATACTCTAAAGTAAAAACTCCTAGCTTGCCCAACCTCTCACTATATCTCAGACCATTGAGTCCGGGCTACATTCTTGTAAATTTCTTCTACACTATTTCCAGTTTAATGACATCCTTCCTATGGCAAAGTGAACAACACTGAACATAACACTACCAGTAATGCCTCACCAGTATCCTGTATAACTGCAACATAACTCCATAATTTCGATACACATTGCTCTGACTGATGAAGGCCAGTGTGCCAAATGCCTTTCTCATTGCCCTATCTACCTGTGACTCAACTTTCAGAGATCCTTGAACCAGAATTCCAAGGCTCCTTTGTCTTAATACACTCCTGAAGACCCTGCCATTCACCATGAAACTCCTACCTTGATTTGACTTTCTAAAATGCCAGAACTTACACTTATCTGTATTAAATTCCATTTGCCATTTCTCGGCCCACTTCCACACCTGATCAAGGCACTGCTGTAATTTCTGAAATTTCTGATAATCTTCCTCACTGTCCACGATACCACTTATTTTAGTGTCACCTTGAAACTTATAATTCATGCCTGTTCATTCACATCTAAATCATAGATGTGTGTAATATGTAAACATGCATACAAGATACATGCATAAACAAGCAGTAATAGTCCCAGAACCGACCTCTGAAGCATTCCGCTCATCACAGGCCTCCAGTCCGACAAGCATCCTTCCATTATTACCCTATGTTTCCTACCATGAAGCAAATCAGGAGTATGGTGTGAAGATAGAAAATCGGCTATCATTCCAGGTTGTTCTCCAATAACGCAGTAGCTGTGTTTCTGTGCAACACTGTGTTGTCGAAAATCGTGTAATATTAATAATGGGGTCTATGGAAAAAAAGGGTAAGTGGCAAACCCTCAAAAATATCAGTAATAAACAAAAATTAAATTTGGTCTAACACACAATAGGACAATCTAAATAATTCTTTAAATTACATGTAGTAATGGAACAGTGCTGTAAATGTAACTCTTTCACACTACAGTCACAAACTGGTCCACTGTACCTTTCACCACAATCCTCACTGACCACGTGATGCCGATGCCGAATTGCAGTTCTCCCCAAAATTCACCCCACAGTTTGAAATAAAGTTCGTTCTAAATACAGACTATAATTCCCAGTTTCAGGCGCAGTTTCAAGGCCTGCAGAGCCGATTGCATTCCTGTTTTTTCTGAACGCATTGATTGTACCTTTTGTAGACAGAGGGTTTCTGAGGCAGGGTTTGCTGTTCAGCTGGTGGCCGACAAGGAATCGCGTCACAGTGAACGCGAGTTCACTTTATCGAAAAAGGTTCATGAATTGCATTGCAGCCGAATTGTATTTAATCAACATGCGTTATCGGTGAACTGCCTGTACATAGAATGGAGGCGCAAAACTGATGGGCTAAATGGACTACAGCAGTTCTCATTTTATGTTTCACAATGTTTAAACATATTCAGGGATATGAATATTGTGTGGGGAAAACTGCGTTGAGGAGATGTTCGGCCATTAACTCGAATGAGGAATGCTCAATGAGTTGTATGACGTATTCCTTTCCCGATGTGTCTGTGCAGTGTGTGGGAAAGCTCTGTAAATGTTGTCAGAAGCTCTCAGCTGTTCGGAAGGAGGTCTCTGCAGGGTCGACAGGATTGTGTTTCCCATTCCATTTTCTGATAACGAGGCTGGTGCCGGGTGTTCTCTCCGGGTTTATCCTTTAACACCTCGGAGCAGTTTGATACAATTGAGTGGCTTGCTTGGCCGTTTCAGAGACCATTGAAGAGTGTATCACTTCACTGTGTTTGGAGTCACTTTTAGGCCAGACCAGGAAAGCACGGAAGATTCACTTCCTGAAAGTACACTGGGGAAAGAATTCGACGTCTATAATCGACATTGAACACAAGATTACTATTACTGACACCAGATATTAGATCTCGATAATTTATCAATTGTTTTCAACTGGCAGCAGTTTCCAGAGAATTATCCTGGTCTGGATTATCAATCCAATGACAATTCCACAACAGCACCATCTCCCCATGGGGACCAATCGGAAACCATACTCAGCTGTTCTTTCTGTGCTGTTTAAAAGCTCTATCAAAAATAACCCTAACCAATTTGACTTTCGTATTGGGACTGAGGGCGTGGTAATTGGTCAGATTGTAATTATTCCCTTCATAGGGGATGGGACATAATTGAGTAATTACCCATATTGCCAGGGAGATGTCAGAGTTGGAGCTGGAATGAAACACCTTCCTCAGGTTCTCGGCTTGTTGTGTCGCAAAAGTCTTTCATCCTATTGCAGAAATGGTGTCAGGACCAACTGCCTTTGTCATATGTACAGTGTGCAGCTGTTGCTTCATGTCACGTGCAGTGAATTGAATTGGGTGAAGACGGGCATCTGTGATTCCAAGGGTATCATAGTGAGGGTGACTCAACACTTCTGGCTGAGTATGGTGCAGATACTGCATCTCTTACATGTTTGTGCAGGGCTGTTCCATTATTTAGGATGGGGATATTTGTGGAGTCCTTTCCTCCAATAAGTTGTTGAATGGTCCATTGACTTTTATGCATGGATTTGACAGGACGACTGAGCTGATTTGTTGGTATTAGGATCAGCTCACTCTCTGTATCAGATGTTAGTCCTGCTGTTCGTAGTGTAACTAGTCAAGTGCGGTAGCTTTAATGGGCTGTCATCAGGTTTAGGTGCACGTGATTCCGACCCGACAATGTTCACCCACACTCGTCACTGACCCATGGATCGGCTTGATGGTAATGGTAGACGGATGGACTATCCTGGGGAAAAAGTTACAGATTGCCATTGAAATCTACAGCATCAGATGATAACCCAGTTTTAGCTGCAATATCTACAATTCAATTCCACTGACTGCCCCCCAGTTCACACCGAGACCCAATCACCATCAGCCCTGTATTCAGTGACCTACTCTAGTTTCTGATGCGGAAATACTTCCATATTCATATTCTCATTCTTCAGGAAGTCTTTCCTTGGTGTCACGCCTCCAATTTGTTACATAAGCAATATCCATTTAAGGTAATAATCAGAATCTTTTCCTTTCAGTAATGCCAACTTCTGTATTTGGAGTGAATGCGTTTTCTTCTGTTTTTCTCCCTGACCATGATTCAGAGCTCGGCAGTATCAGTGATTTGAGCCTCATGCAGTTTCAGAGTCAAGGAACCTGTCACCATGCCTTACTGTTCAGTTCCCAGTGTACAGTGCTCCATGTTGGACAGGATGTTTGGGTATCTTTGACATATGTCGTTGGAAATTGTTCAACAACAGAAATTGCTGAAGAAATTGCTAAAGATGTTGCAGAATTTTCTGGAGTGAATGCAGAGTTAAACTTTCAGGTCCAGTGAACCTTCTACAAAGGTTTTTGTAATTTTGTTTCCAGTATCCATAGATATTTGTTTAATTGAACATTTGTTCTGTGACTACTCATTTCTGGAGAAATTCAGCAGGTCGGTCAAAATCTGCAGAGAAAGAGAAACAGTGCTAACGTTTCCAGTCCAGTGTGACAATTCTTCAAAACTGAATACAATTGCAAAATGGTCTTTTAATCCCTTGCCAGAAGTGGAGGATGGGTGGCAGGGAAAAGAGGATGTGGCAAAAGATAAACGGGCTTTTAGCAGTAGTGAACGAGAAGATTCTGTATAACGGGTCGAAAATAAGGTATGAATGGGGGAAAGGGGTTCTCTCTATTGAATGCAAGATAAAGAAAACACAAGCACACAAAGTCATACGGAGGCCAGGAGAGAGAATGTTGACCGTGTGCTATTATATATATCTGGCCACAGATACGTTTTCACTGTTGTGATCATCACCTCATTTAGACAAATGCAACCTCCACTGCTCAGACCAAAGTTTAAATGTAACCAGGTTGGTGATATGGCAGATGATAAAGCTCTCAGACTGAGTCAGGTTCAGTGACAGGAACAAGTCAGACAGATTTCTTTAGTCAGCCACAAGTAACTAATAGAACTAATGGATGCGTATGGTGAATCCGTGGTTAGCACTGCTATCTCCCGTCACCAAGTCGCTGCCTTCAATTCCAACTTCGGGCAACCCTCTATGTGAATTTTGAACATTCTCCCCATGTCAATGTGGATTTCCTCCCAGTGTTCTAGTTTCCTCCCATAGTCCAAAGATACGCAGCTAGAGCGGATTGGACATGCTAAATTGTCCATAGTGCCCAGGGATGTGTAGGTTAGATAGGTTAGTCAGGGGAAATGCAGGGCTACATGGATAGAGTAGGGAGCATGTCCGGGGGGAATACTGTTCCGAGGGTCAATGTGGGCTTGAAGGACGGAATGTCCTGCTTCCACACTAGAGATTCTATAAAAACAGCAAGAAATTTGTACTATACAAACACTCAGTGGGTATCTATATGATCACTCTCCTCTAGGTTTTGTATTTTTCAATAAGATCACCTCTCATTCCAAAAGTAGCTAGTTAAAGCCTTCATAATATATGACCCTCATCCCTGGAATACATGAAGGGAAACATCTCCGAACTGCTTCCAATTTAATTATATCCTTTCTCAGGTAAGGAGACAAAAATAATCTCTCACACAGATGAAGTTATTTTTTGTTTTCTCAGTGGTGGGAGTATTTGGAACTCTCTTCCCTGCAAGAGCATTGGAGGCAGAGATATTGAATATGTTTGAGGCACAGACAGAAGGTTCATAAATAATAACTGAGGCAAGGATTATCGGGGAATCGGAGAATGTGCAGCGCTGGGGAAATGCTGACAGTGGTTAATATATGGCTCCAGAACATCCAGGAATATAATGCAAAATGAAATGATAATATCGATAAAATGTTAAGGGGAAATCCAAGATGGTGGCGATCTGGAAGGTATGCTTTGTTGGACTCTGCATCACAGCACGGGCAAAGTGGTTCCCTAACCCACTCCATCCCAACCATTTACTTAAAATGCTTAGTTTTGGAAAGTTTTGAGAGTCAGCAGTTGTAGTAGTCTTAGTTTGTGTAGTTTTTAAGCTCTATGAGACTTTGTTTATTAATGATCAATAATTCGAGTTCTTTCTCTCTCGAGTTCAAATGTTGCTACAGTGTGTTCTGGGTAATGATGCACTTAAATCGTGTATCTGGAGCATTAAGGGGAGCCATTGGCCAGAGATGAGGAAATAAATACTTTCTAGTCTTAAAAAGAGAGGGTGGATGTGGTCCTATAGCAGGAGATGCACCTTGATGACAAGGAACATTTGACATTACAGCAGTTCGGGTTTGATCGGGTTTATTTCTCATGTTTTTATAATATGAGTAGGGGAGAAGCCATAATGGATAAAAAGAATCTTCTATTTAACCTACTAGATTATATTTGATGCTCACGGGAGGCTCATAATACCCAAAGCCTTGAACTATGGTAAATAATACAGTATTTTGAATGTTTATTGCCCGCCCCCCACTCCACCACCCCCGGCGCACCCTCTTAAAATCCTGGTAGATGTATTTTCTAAATTCAGTTATCTTGCATCGTGGCACATTATTGTAAAAGATTTCAACTGTCTTATGGACCCCACAGTGGACAGAATGTCCAAAGGTGCCCCAATACCCTCGTTATAATGTAAAGAATTAGTGGATGTGTGTGCAGAACTAGAGCTGTTGGATGTCTAGAGGCAGATCCACATCACAAGTCGGGATTTTATTTTCTTCCATAAACCTCAGAAATGCCACAGAAGGGTTGATATCTTCCCCATCCCTGCAACAATCTTAGATTCGTTGGCAGCCTACACAACTGGGAATATTACCGTTTCTGACCATGAAGCAAAATACTTATTGATTAAGATTAAGTGCAATATAATAGATTCGAGATACTAGCTGGTCTAAAGACTAGCTGGTTAAAGAGTATTTAGATTAGATTGCTTACAGTGTAGAAAACAGGCGCTTCGTCCAAACAAGTCCACACCGACTTGCCAAAGAGCAACCCACCCAGACCCATTCCCCACTTCACCTAACACTACCGGCAATTTCCCATGGCCAATTACCATAACCTGCACATTTTTGGACTGTGGAAGGAAACCGCAGCACCTGAAGGATACCCACGCAGACTCGGGGAGAATGTGTAAACTCCACACAGTCAGTCACCTGAGGCAGGAATTGAACCTGGGTTTCTGGCATTGTTAGGCAGCAATGCTAACCATTGTGCCACTGTGCCACCGTGCCGCCAATACAATGATTTCAGATCTTTCTTAGCCAATAATTCAGATTCAACCAGTAACTCATCCACTCTATGGGAAATTGCTAAGGCTGATGCCAAAGGGAAGGTTTTGAATGTGAGCAGCAGCGGAGAAGGAGCGGGAGCAGCGGAGGAAGTGACGAGAACCAGAGGGGCAGCTGGGAAGGAAAGCAGTGACCATATATATCAGCAAGGTCGCTAAACCCGAGACTCTAATAGTGTAGTGTCTCCCATTCGCCCTCCTCCTCTAACCTAGTTAATAAGCAGGAAGAGCGGGAGCGTCGACCAGGGGACTGCTGGTAATATAACTGGGCGATGGTTGAACCCGAGACACTACCCCTAAACAATAAAAAAGGACTCTGGTTTGTTAAGGTGACGATTTTATATTTCTTTATCGGTGATTCGTTAAAAAAATTACTTTGTATGGTTTATCTATTAATTGTTTTTTAGAAAAAAGACTATAGCAGAGAGGTATCAGAAAATATTTTCACTCAAACTTATACAAAGTAATAAAGTAATTAACTAAGCAGAGATGGCTGGGCAGGTCATGTGTTGTATCGATATGATGTGGGAGCTTGCTGATCCCATTGTGAATGACAGTGACAAGACCTGCAGCAAGTGTTGGTTGCTGGAAGAACTCCGGATCAGAGTTGATGATCTGGGATCTGAACTTGACTTTCAGAGTGTGACTGTCAGTGAGGCAGGTAGGGGGAATCTGAGTTCAGGAGTGCAGGAGCCTCAGCCCTTGACCCTGTCCAACAGGTATGAGATTCTTGCTCCCTGTACGGATGAGGAAAAGGGCTCTGGACAGGATGAGCCAGCTGAACACGGCACCATGGTGCAGAAGGCTATTCAAGAGGTGGGAGCAAAAAGACAACTAGTTGGTATATGGGATTCCATAATTAGGGGGACAGATAGTATCCTTTGCGAACCAGATCGGGAGTCTCGCATGGTGTGTTGCCTGCCCGGTGCCAGTGTGCGGGACACCTCTCACTGGCTTGGAGCGGGAGGGGGAGGATCCAGTTGTTGTGGTCCACGTTGGTACTAACAACATAGGCAAAGCTAGGATGGAGGACCTGTTTGGGGATTAGGAAGGAAATTGAAGTACAGGTCCTCAAGGGTCATAATCTCCGGATCACTGTCCGAGCCACGTGCCAGTTGGCATAGGGATAAGAAAATTAGGGAAGTAAACATGTGGCTAAGGGATTTGTGTGGGAAAGAGGGATTCCATTTCATGGGGCTTTGGCATCAGTTTTGGAACCGGGGGAATCTGTACTGTTAGGACAGTCTCCACCTGAACCGATCTGGTACCAATGTTCTAGCAAAGAGGATAAATAGGGTGGTTAGTAGGACTTTAAACTTCTGAGTTGGGGGGAAGGGAAAGTGAAAGCGAGAGGGAGTATGGAGTTAAATGGAAAGATAAGCAACAGGATTGCATATGTTCAGGCGGATCTAAACTCGAGGCAGACTGGGACTGCAGCACAAAGGAAAGATAATTTAGGACATCTTATGACTTCCAATATCTCTAATGATAAGCAAATTAGCCTTAAGGCACTTTACCTGAATGCTCGTAGCATTCATAACAAAGTAAATGAACTAACGACACAGAACAACGTGAATGATTATGATGTGGTAGGCATCACAGAGACGTGGTTGCAGGGGGTTCATGACTGACATCCAAAGATTTACAAATTATCAAAAAGACAGGGAAGTCGGCAGAGGGGGTGGGGTTGCCTTGTTAGTTAAGAACAAAATTAAATCTATGGCACTGAATGACATAGCGTCAGATGATGTGGAGTCTGTGTCGGTGGAATTGAAGAACCACAAAGGCAAAAAAAAACATAATGGGAGTTATGTACAGAGCTCCTAACAGTGGTCAGGACCAAGAGCGCAGCATGAACCGGGAAATAGAGAAGGCATGTCAGAAAGGGAAGGTCATGGTGATCATGGGAGACTTCAATATGCAGGTGGACTGGGTAAATAATGTTGCCAGTGGATCAAAAGAAATGGAATTCATGGAATGCTTACAGGATGGCTTTTTGGAACAGCTTGTCATGGAGCCCACAAGGAAGCATGCTATTCTGGACCTAGTGCTATGTAATGAACCAGACTTTATAAAAGATCTTAAAGTAAGGGAACACTTAGGAAGCAGCGATCATAAAATAGTAGAGTTCAATCTGCAGTTTGAAAGAGAGAAGGCAAAATCGGATGTAATGGTGTTACAGTTAAATAAAGATAATTATGAGGGCATGAGAGAGGAACTGACAAAAATAGGCTGGAAGCAGCGCCTAGCGGGGAAGACAGTAGAGCAAAAATGGCAGGAGTTTGTGGGTATAATTGAGGACACTGTACAGAGGTTCATCCCCAAGAAAAGAAAGATTATCCAGGGAGGGATTAGACAGCCAGAGCTGGGAAAGGAAGTCAGGAAATGTATCAAAGAAAAAGAGAGATCCTATAAAGTGGCCAAGAGCACTGGGAAATCAGTAGATTTGGAAGGCTACAAAAACAAACAGAGGATAATAAAGAGAGAAATAAGGAAGGAGAGGATCAAATATGAAGGTAGGATAGCCAGTAATGTTAGAAATGACAGTAAAAGTTTCTTTCAATACATAAGAAACAAACGACAGGCAAAAGTACACATTGGGCCACTTCAAACTGATTCAGGAAGGATAGTTATGGGAGATAAGGAAATAGCAGGAGAACTTAACAAGTACTTTGCGTCAGTTTCCACAGTGAAAGACATGAGTAATATCCCAACAATTAAAGGGAAGCAGGGGGCTGAGTTGAGTATGGTTGTCATTACAAAAGAGAAAGTGCTAGAAAAGCTAAAAGGTCTTAAAATTGATAAATCTCCTGGCCCCGATGGGCTACATCCTAGAGTTCTGAGAGAGGTGGTTGAGGAAATAGCGGAGGCATTGGTTGAAATCTTTCAAAAGTCATTGGAGTCAGGGAAAGTCCCGGATGATTGGAAGATCGCTGTTGTAACCCCCTTATTCAAGAAAGAATCAAGACAATAGATGGAAAATTATAGGCCAATTAGCCTAACCTCGCTTGCTGGTAAAATTCTACAATCCATCGTTAAGGATGAGGTTTCTAAATTTTTGGAAGAGCAGGGTCGGATTAAAACAAGCCAACATGACTTTAGTACGGGTAGGTCGTGCCTGACAAACCTGTCAGAATTATTTGAAGAGGTGACAAGGAGGTTAGACCAGGGAAACCCAGTGGATGTGGTCTATATAGACTTCCAAAAGGCCTTTGATAAGGTGCCACACTGGAGGCTGCTGAGCAAGGTGAGGGCCCATGGTGTTCGAGGTGAACTACTGGAATGGATTGAGGATTGGCTGTCTGACAGAAGGCAGAGAGTTGGGATAAAAGGTTCTTTTTCAGAATGGCAGCCGGTGACAAGCGGTGTCCAGCAGGGTTCAGTGCTGGGGCTGCAGTTGTTCACGTTATATATTAATGATCTGAATGAAGGGACTGGGGGCAATCTAGCGAAGTTTGCCGATGATACGAAGTTAGGTGGACAGGCAGGTAGTACTGAGAAAGTGGGGAGGCTGCCGAAGGATGTAGACAGTTTGGGAGAGTGGTCCAGGAAATGGCTGATGGAATTCAACGTGAGCAAATGCGTGGTCTTGCACTTCGGAAAAAAAAAATACAAGTATGGACTACTTTCTAAACGGTGAGAAAATTCATAAAGCCAAAATACAAAGGGATCTTGGAGTGCTAGTCGAGGATTCTCTAAATGTAAACATGCAGGTTGAGTCCGGGATTAAGACAGCAAATGCTCAAGAGGGTTGGAATATAAAAGCAGCGATGTGATACTGAGACTTTATAAAGATCTGGGTAGGCCCCATTTGGAGTACTGTGTCTAGTTTTGGGCCCCACACCTCAGGAAGGACATACTGGTGTGTCCAGTGGAGATTCATACGGATGATCCCTAGAATGGTAGGTCTAACATATGAGGAGCGGGTGAGGATCCTGGGATTATATTCATTGGAGTTTAGAAGATTAAGGGGAGATTTAATAGAAGCTTACAAGATAATACATGGCTTGGAAAGGGTGGGCGCAAGGAAATTGTTTCCGTTAGGCGAGGAGACCAGGATCCATGGGCACAGCCTTAGAATTAGAGGGGGTCAATTCAGAACAGAAATGCGGAGACATTTCTTCAGCCAGAGAGTGGTGGGCCTGTGGAATTCATTGCCGCAGAGTGCAGTGGAGAGTGGGACGCTAAACGTCTTCAAGGCAGAATTGATAAATTCTTGATGTCACAAGGAATTAAGGGCTACGGGGAGAACGCTGGTAAGTGGAGTTGAAATGCCCATCAGCCATGATTAAATGGCGGAGTGGACTCGATGGGCCGACTGGCCTTACTTCCAACCCTATGTCTATGGTCTTATGGTCTCATGGAATAATTTTCCTTTGGATGCAGCAGAAGGGGGAGCAGGAACGCTGGCTTGAGGCAAAGCTGACGGCAGCCGAGAGGGCATACTGTGATTGACTGTCAGTGGCTAAGCTCCAGAGGATTACAATGCTTCAGGCTACAGTGAATTCCACACTCACTCAGACAGCCAAGAAGGAACTTACTTTTCCAAAACAAAGGCTGTTTGAACATGATGATAAGCCAGGCAGGTATTTAGTCTCTCTTGCCAGGAAGATGAGCGCCCCTCTTAAGCCATTACCTCAATTAGGGAAGGTACTGGGATCCATACCTTCAATTCTAAAAAGATTAATGCCTCCTGTCCGAGATTTTTCATCGAATTTTTTCAGACTGAAAATTTTGAGTATAGATGTTTTAATGTGGAGTCATTTTTCAAGAACCTGGGTCTTCCAGGAGTAACCCCTGAATTAGTGTGGTGCCTTAAAGAACCATTGTCAGCGCAGGAGGGTGTGAAGCAGCTTCAGAATGTAAAGGCGCACGTTCCTGACGGATTTCCTAGTGAATTTTCTAAATAATTTATAAACCGATTGTCAGGGCTGATGTTTAACATGTTCTGCCAGTCATACATTCACGAACCCCTCCCTCCATCCTTAAGAGAGGCTCATATCTCTCTGATGCTGAAAAAAGGAAGACCCTGGAGGATTGTGCTTCTTACACGCCAATCTCACTTTTAAATGTTGGTCTCAAAATCCTGTCTGAGTCCCATGCATTAAGGCGAGAAACTTTGCAGCCTTCCGTTACCAAAGAGGACCAAACCGACAACGTAAAGAGTTTAATCAATATGATCCAAGAGTCGTAACAACAATCTGTCCATGTATTATTGATCCCTTTAGATGAGAGAAGGCATTTAATTGGGTTGAGTGGCCGGGTCTCTTCTGTACATTAGAACAGTTTGGTCTACGCAAAGTTTTTATCAAGTGGGTGAGGGTCCCTTACCGTAATCCTCTGGCTGCGGTTCTCACTAATGGTGTGTCAATCAGTAATATTAATATTTCTCCAGGCAGCTACAAAGGTTGACACCTGTCACCATTGTTGTTTACGTTGGTGATTGAGCCACTGGTGGAGGTCATCTGACCCAAAAGTGGGATAGAAGTCTCGAAAGATTACATTGTATGCAGATGACGGTCTTATGTTTTTGTCAAATCCCGCAATTACGGTAGTTCATGTGATGCATGCATTAATTCCCTTGTTGCCTTTCCGGGGATAGGATTAATTTTACAAAGTTGGAGGCCATGACTATGGGAGGTCTTAGGGAAATACCTGATACTGACGCCACATCCTGGTTTCCTTTTAAATGGTCACGGGGGTGGTGTCCCTATTTCAGTATATTCATTACGTCTGTCATTGATCATTTATTTATGTTGAGCTATGTCCATTTGTTTGACAAAATTAAACAAGACCTTCAAAGATGGGAGGCATTTCCAATATCTTGGCTAGGTCGGATAACTGTCATTGAAATGAATGTCCTTCCTCATTTTCTACACACCATTCGAATGTTTTTTATGATGTTTTCCAGTCAGATATTTCAGAAACATAATGGATGGTTTTAGCTCTTTTATTTGGCACCATAAGCAATTCTTTATCAAACTAACAAAGTAGCAACTGCCCCCAGATTGTGGGGTGTAGATCTCCCCGACTAAAAGCAATCAATTAAGTTTTTTTTCATCGTATGTTAGTGCCTGAGCCGTTGAGTTCTCGACATCAATATGGCTAGACATTGAACCCTCTCAGCCAAAATGAACCCTTATTAGTCTGTTGTTCTTAGATAAAATGACATCATTTATGGTGAATTGTCATAAACTAATGATGATCAATACTGTTAAAACTTGAAGGACAATGCATCAGGTCGAGGGCAATGCAGCCATAATCATGTTTCTTATCCCTATAATTGGTACACCGGGTTGTCAACGGGGGATAATAGATTCCAGGTTTAAACTGTGGGCAGGCAGGGGAGTACCTTGCTTGGGTGATTTAGAATTAGTAGTATCCCTACAGTGTGGAAACAGGTCCTTGGGCCCAGCAAGTCCACTTCGACACTCTGAAGAGTAACCCACCCACACCCATTCCCCTACCATCTTATATTTACCCTGACTAATGGCCCCAACTTACAGATCCTGGAACACTATGAGCGATTTAACAATGGCAAATTCGTCTAACCTGCACATGTTTGTGACTGTGGGAGGAAACCTATGCAGACATAGTTGAGAATATACTAACGCCACACAGCCAGTCATCCAAGGCTGGAACCAAACCCTGGTGCTGTGAGTCAGCAGTGCAAACCACCAAGCTACGACATGTTACTTCAGGGAGAAACAATTATATGGTTTGATCAAATAACTCGTAAATATGGACCACCTAGAAGAGACTACTTCTGTTTTATTTCCAGAATAGAGATTTGATTAAAAAACGCAATTTTAACAGAGGCTTATACATCCGATGCAGAGAAGCAGGTGATTATTGTAAAGAATATACTCTCTGTCAGTACCCTTTATCATTTGTTGGAGAGTGTCCCCTCAGACAAGACCGTGCAGCTTCGTGACGTCTGTACGAGAGAGTTGGGGGTTTAGATCTCTTCGGAGACATGGGAGGATATTTGTGAAAATGCTCGAAGGATTTTGATCTGTAATAGAACCCATTCCATGCAGTTGAAAAATCTTCATAGGTTCTATCTGACCCAAGATTTTCTCTCAAAATTATCTTCAGCATGTCCTCAATGCAGAATGACTACAGACACTCTTACTCATTGCATGTGGTCCTGCTGCAGGCATCGTATATATTGGAGCACTGTGTTAGGTGTGGTAGAGTGGGTCTTGGGGACCGAATTGGAGATGGACCTGGATTCTCTTTTCCTGTGCTTGCCCAGAGTATCTTACACAGATGAACTTTGGAAAAAAATATATATCCTTACTTTCTGTGCTAGGAAAAATATTATATTGTGTTGAATATCTGAAAATTCCCCGGGTCTGTTGGGACTTTATAAGCTCATCATGGAGAATATCCCTTTGGACTTTCTCACCAGAATGGTGCACCAAA
Organism: Hemiscyllium ocellatum; assembly: GCF_020745735.1. Classification (NCBI taxonomy): domain Eukaryota; kingdom Metazoa; phylum Chordata; class Chondrichthyes; order Orectolobiformes; family Hemiscylliidae; genus Hemiscyllium; species Hemiscyllium ocellatum. Next base: position 560,788 of record NW_026869333.1, read on the forward strand.
AAACAGAGATTAATATAAGTCATAGAGTCATAGATTCATAGAGATGTACAGCATGGAAACAGACCCTTCAGTCCAACCCAACCATGCCGACCAGATATCCCAACTCAATCTAGTCCCACTTGCCAGCACACGGCCGATGACCCTCCAAACCCTTCTTATTCATATACCCATCCAAATGTCTCTTGAATGTTGCACTTGTATCAGCCTCCCCGACATCACCTGGCAGTTAATTCCATACACGTATCACTCTCTGTGTGAAATTGTTGCCCAATAGTTCTCTATTATATCTTTCCCCTCTCACCCTAAACCCATACCGTCTCATTCTGACTCCTCGAACCCAGGGAAAAGACTTGACCTAGTTACGCTGTCCATGCACTTCATAATTTTGTAAACCTCTATAATGTCAGCCCTCAGCCTCCAACGCTCCAGGGAAAACAGCCCCAGTCTGTTCAGCCTCTCCCTGTAGCTCAAATCCTCCAACGCTGGCAACATCCCTGAAATCTTTTCAGAACCCTTTCAAGTTTCACAACATCTTTCCGATAGGAAGGAGACCAGAATTGCACACAATATTCCAACACTGGCCTAACCGTAACATGATCTTACAAATCCTGTACTCACTACTCTGATCCATAATGGAAACGCCTTTTTCACGATCCTATATACCTGCGACTCGAGTTTCAAGGAACTATGAACCTGCACTCCAAGGTTTCTTTGTTCAGCATCACTCCCTAGGACCTTACCATTAAGTGTATAAGTACTGCGAAGAATTTCTTTCCCAAAATGCAACAACTCTCTTTTATCTGAATTAAACTCCATCTGCCACACCTCAGCTCATTGGCCATTTGGTCAATCTGAGGTGACCCTCTTTGCTCTCCACTCCACCTCCAATTTTGGTGTCATCTGCAATCTTACTAACTGTACCTCTTATGCTCACACCCAAATCATTTATGTCAATGACAAAAAGTAGTGAATCCAGCACCGATCCTTGTGGCACTGCACTTGTCACAGGCCTCCAGTCTGAAAAACAACCCTCCACCACCACCCTCTGTCTTCTAGCTTTGAGCTAGTTCTGTATACAAATGGCTAGTTCTCCATGTATTCCATGAGATCTAACCATGCATTCAGTCTCCCATGGGGAACCTCAACAAAACCCTTACGGCAGTCCAACTAGATCACATCTACCCCTCTGACGTCATCAATCCTCTTTGTTACTTCCTCAAAAAACTCAATCAAGTTTGTGAGACATGATTTCTCACGCACAAAGCCATGTTGACTATCCTCAATCAGTCCTTGCCTTTCCAAATACATTCACATCCTATGCCTCAGGATTCCCTCCAACAACTTGCTCACCACCAACGTCAGGCCCACTGGTCTGTAGTTCCCTGGCTTGTCCTGAACATTCTTCTTATACAATGGCACAACGTTAGCGAAGCTCCAGTCTTCCAGCACCTAACCTGTGACTATACATATTACAAATATCTCAACAAGAGGCCCAGCAATCATTTCTCTAGCTTCCCACAGAGTTCTAGGCAACACCTGATCAGGTTCTGGAGATTTATCCACCTTTACTCGTTTCAACACATCCAGCACTTCCTCCTCTGTAATATCGACATTTTGCAAGGTGTCACCATCTATTTCCCTACATTTTATATCTTCCATATCCTTTTCCATAGTAAATACTGATGCACAATACTCCTTTAGTGTCTCCTCCATACTTCCTGTGCTAGGAAAAATAGTCTGTTGTGTTGGATGTCTGAAAACCCCCCGGGTCTGTTGGGTAGTTGTAAGCTCGTCATGGAGAATATCCTTTTGGACTTTCTCACCAGTATGGTACACTGAAAAGCAGAGATTTATATAAGATATGGCAACCCTTTTTGGATTTCCGCGATACAGGCTTATCTACCACTCTAAAACGCGCTTTTATATAGCCATGACGATATTGTCTAATGAATCACATATTAAGAATTATGAACTTATGAATGTGTATCAGTTAATGCTCTCAAAGAGCGAGAGCTCTCACTTTGTTATGCTGAGCCGTATTATTTATTTATTATTTATTGTTTATTTTTGTTTTTCTTCTATCCATTTCGAGACTTTTACTTCTTTTGTATATGCATGCACGTGGGTGTAATTTTGTTCAGTTATTTGAGTTGTTTTGTTTTTGGTTTAATATAATAATGAAAATATCTTCTTCAATAAAAATGTTGTTAAAAAATTAAAATGCTAACATTGATAGATTAGAGTCGCAAATACCTCTCATTAGATAGACCACTCATGGTGGTTCACGTTGAAGGACACCACATGGGTGATGGGGTGTGGTTGAGAGTACATCCCCTTCATGGTAACCTGTGTCAGTGTGGGGAATTGAACTTGCTCTGGTGGCCACCCTCTGCATCACAAACCAAACATCCAGCCAACTGAGTGGGAGACTGCATAACTGTTACACACAGAATCAGTCACAGACAAAGGGCAAGAGAAATATTCATGACAAGATAAAATGTATATTTGAGATAAAAATGTTCTCTGCTAGAAATTATATTTTGTAATGAGACAAGTGTTTGGAAACTGTCTTGGGCTGAATGCAATTGGGTGAGACAAGTGAAATAACCAGAATAACTAATTGTGATTGGATATCGATAACCATAAAATAAGGACATGGTTTTGATTGGTCTGTGGAAAACATGCTGACAGTTGTATGAATTTATAAAGCAGATGAAATATATTGTTCGGAGATTCCGTCCCCATGGGAAATGCCTTCTGAAGACATGCTGGAAGAAACCCGGGATATGAAGTTTCTGAGAATCGTCTGCTCGGTAACAGGAACCTGGGGGTTGAATGACTGAAAGTTCCTGTAAAATGGAGCTGAGTAAACCATCGGATCACCCTCAAACATATTGAATGTTGGTGCATATTTCATGTACCGAATGGCCTCACAATGGATTTTAATTGTGTGTGATTCGAAAAACGTACATTTCTCGTCCATCCTCTTACGTGTTACACACTGGGCACAGCCGGTTTCCTGAAACTGGGAATAAGTTGGAACAATACCTGGAACATTCCATAATTGACATTCTCCAGAATATTCTATAACTATGTGGGGGACATTACAAAGGCAAGAGAGAAAGAGAGGGAAGGTGCTGCATGCAGTAGTGAGAGTGTTTGAGCATGAGCCTTGTTCGGGGTCGGTGCTATAACAGATATACAGTGATTGTTAGGGAGCAGAGAGAATACGGTGACCCTTATCCTGACAGAGCGGGGAAGGTTATTGATGCTTGTCCTGTATTTCTGGACATTTCTTCAGACCCCAAAACTGCACTGAGCTGGGTGGTGAGCTCAGACCATGCTCGGTTCGTCTGGTAGTGTGGCTCCCTCTGGGAAGAGAATGGTCCCCCTCTGCACCAGCCCATCCACCAGGAGCTCCATGCTGCTGTCGACAAACCGTGGTGTAATTTCCCCTTAGATGCCATGCTTGGGTAAACTGTGCAGAGCAGCTGCAAACTGAGAAAGCTCAACCGTGTGCTCATTGGCCTTTAAAAGATGGCCTCGGTGTCAGGGATCACGGAATATCCAGGGGCATCCCGGCGATGGTGAGTACCTCCAGTCATGATGGGTGGGAGAATCTGGCTGGCATTGTATGAGAGAGACACTATGGAGTGGAGTGGGTAGTTAATGAGATGAGTTTGGTAAGATAGCACCAGGAAACTAGCTCGGCCTCGTGCAGACAACCCCTCTGTCACACTTAATGAAAATGTCACTGAGACAGTTTTTTGTTAGATTCAGCCCAGTGAGGTGAAGACTCTGCTATCCTCACTCCCAGTTGCAAAGCTGCAGAACAAATGCTCATCCAAAACTCTCCAACGCCTGAACTCACAGCAGTATCCCTTTCATTCATAATTATTCAAAATAATGACCCGTGTTGCATGATACTATCGAAAGGTCTTCATTTCAGCATCCTGAAACCTGTGAACATATCCTTCCATGACATATTTTCTCAGTCTCCCCCACCCTGTCTCCACCCCAAAACACACTCACTTACAGTCATACTGCACGAGACTGCCAGTATGACTGGCCATTTGGCCCAGCTGGCCCATACCAACCAAAGTGTCCATCCACACTCACCCCATTTCCCTGCACTTGCTCTGTATCCCTCTAATCCTTTCCAATCTGTGTATTTGTCCAAATGCCTTTTCAGTGTTGTTATTGTACCCACCTCAACCACTTCCAATGGCAGCTCAGTCGATATGCGTATCACACTCTGTGTAAAAAAGTAGCCTCTCAGGTTCCTTTTTACATATTTTTTCCTATCCAAACATTAATGGATGTCCTCTCATCCTCGATTCGCCAACCTAAGGAAAAATTTTGAAGTATTCACCCCAAGCACGCCGCTCATGGTTTTCTAAGAGTTACACTTTTATAAGAACCCTCTCAGTTTCATATGCTGTAAAGAAATAAGTTCTAACTTGTCCAACCTCTGCCTGTAACTTAGACCCTTTAGCCCAGGAAACATCTTTGTAAACTTCTTCTACACTCTTTCTCATTCAATAATGTCCTGTCCAAAGAAAGGTGAACAAAACTGAGCACAATACTCCAACTGCAGTCGTACCAACATCCTGTACAATTGCAACATAACGTTCCAACTTCTATACTGAATGTGCTGATGTAGGCCAGTGTACCCCAACAGTCTTCTTCACGGTCCTGTGTATCTGGGACTCAAATTTCAGATAACCGTGCACCTGATCTCCAACGTCCTTTTGTTCTACTACACTCCTTAAGACCCTCTCATTCATCATTAAACTCCTACCTGGATTTGATTTTCCAAAATGCAAGACGTCGCACTCATCTATATTGAACGCCATCAGCCCACTTCCCTATCTGAGCAAGGTACTGCTGCAATTTCGGATAACGTGCCTCACTGTAAATGATGTCTCCTAATTTAGAGTCATCTGCAAACTTACTAAACTTGCGTGGTGCACTCTGGTCCAAATCATAGATAACAAACAACAATGGGCCCAGGAACGACCACTGAGGTGCTCTACTAGTCACAGGGCTCCAGTCCGACAAGCATACCTTCACCATAGTCATTTGCTTCATAACGTCAAGCCAATTGTGTCGCCAATTTGCCAGTTTACATTGGGGTCCATGCGATCTAACCTTCTACAGCGGCCTATCATGTGGAACCTGATCATAGGCCTTACTGAAATCCATATAGACAATGTCCACCACCCTGCCCTCTTCAACCTTCCCGGTCACTTCATCAAAAACTCTAACAAAGTTTGTAAGGCATGATCTGCCACGCACAAAGCTATGCTGACTGCTCCAAGTTAAACTCTGTCTTTCCAAATGCATGCATATCTTATATCTCTGAATATTCTCATGTGGTTTCCGAAATAGATGTGAATCTTACTGGTCTATATTTCCCAGGCTTTTCTTTGCAGCCTTTCTTGAATAAGGGCACGTTTGTTACCGCCCAGTCTTCCTGGTCCTTGGACCCTGAACTGTATTCTCTCTCCTTTTGCAGTGCTCTTGGACATATCTCTCAGGACCAAGAGATTTACCTGACTTTATGCATTCTAATATGTCCATCAGTACCTCTACTGTGATATGGACTGTACCAAGATATCACAACTAACCTCCCAAAGGTCGCAGGTCTTCATGTCTTTCTTCATGGGAAACACAGAGGGGAAATTGAGGAACTCACCCATTTCTTGAGGTTTTACACATGCATGCCTATTTTGGTTTATAAGATGTCCTATTCTCTCACTGGTTGTTCTTTTTCTTTCCTATACTGATTTTGGTTTCACACCAATCTGCTAAGCCAAGGCTATCTCAAACCCCCTTTTCAACTTGCTGATTTACTTCCTCAGTCAACTCCTGTATCCCCTATGTACCTCCATGGATTCCCTTGGTCCCAGCTGCCTGCACCTGAGCCACGCCTCCTTTTTTTCTGGTCAGAGCCTCAATATCTCTTGTCATCCAGGGTTCTCTCTTCCAGCCTCACTTCCCCTTCATCCACACAGGAACATATAGACCTTGAACTCCAGCAATCTCACTTTTGAAGCCCTCCCACTTCCCAGGGATACTTTTACCTCGAAACAAACTATTCCCATCAACCACTGCAATCCCCTGTCTAATTCCAACAAAATACGCCTTGCCCCAATTTAGAACTTGGAACTGTGGACCAATTTTGTCCCTACCATAACTATTTTAAAATTAATACAGCTCTAGTCACTTCCCGAGTAGGACCCCCTACATGCTGCTTGTGGAAGCTTTCCTGAACACACTTAACAAATTACGTTCCATCTAAGTTCTTAAACCTCTGGAAGTCCCAGTCTATGTTAGTAAAATTAAAATCACCTATTATGACAACCCTATTGCTCCTGCAAGTCTCGCCAGTCTCCCTGCATATTTATTCCTCTAATTCCCATTGATTATTTGGAGGCTTACAGTGCAACCATTATAACATCACCATCCCCCTATTACTTCTTTGCACCGTTCACAAAACCTCATTCGATATTATCTCAGTTATTTCAATTTTAAATACCAGAGTGATATGCACCTTAATCAGAACGATTGTATTTAAATTGTTTCCATTTACATCTCTTCCTCGCAGTGATTTTCACATTCGCAGCACCCCTAGTCAAGGTACAGTGGAGATATAGAGATGTAAATGGATGGGAACTGCACATCCTGTCACTTCCAGCATTGGTTATATGTTTCCCCACACTGGGCAGTGATCTATCACAGTGTTACCGAACAATGCAACAGTCTGGGTATATATATGAATGAACCACTGCGGTCTGCACAGCTCCCCTTGCTGGATATTTAGCCCAGGATTATAGATCAAGCATTGGTGTGACTGCACAGAGTTCCATTCTGGATATTGCTGGTTCCATTCAGCTGTACGCTAGCCAAATCTACACAGTGCTCCATCCTGAAAGTATAACGCATGGAGTGGTTTTGTGAGTTGGATTGAGAATGTGAGAGAACTAAACATCTGGCAATACCTTTATTTTGTGTTCTCATTCTTGTGATTGGACCCTTCAAATGCTGACTCATCCTTAGACCTGATCCTCTGGATGAGTCATGGTGAGTGTTGTTGCAGCATCTGAGTCTGAGGAGCAGAGGCTGCAGAGAGGGGAGTATCCGTCAAATGGAATAAGGAAATCACAATCAGATCAGCCGTGGTCTTAGTGAATAGTGGGGCAGGATTGAATGGACCACTAATGCAACTAATTCATATATAACTGTTTGTTCAATGCAAACTCCCTTCTCTCCCAGTTTCCCATATTGGTGGGGAGTGAGGCACTTCCTGCTGTCCTTGCATAACAGGATGCTGGGCCTCACTAACCTCCAGATTTCTCTGTGCCCCAGTTTTGAGCTCTGAGTGACGCCCTCCTTTCCCTCTGCCCCAGTCTCAAGCAGTTGAATGACTGCGTCCTGTTCCTGTGTCCCAAACTTGTGCAGCTGAGTGACTGCCTCCTGATCCAAGGTTTGCGGAAGTAGATGTCCTCCTCCTTCTGTCCTCCTCCTGCTACTGACTAACAGGCTCCAATCTCTCTGTGCTCACCTGCTGCTCCTGTGGAATTGAGCTGATGGCCTGATTGGCCTCTTCACATTCCTTTCAGCTCCTCTTGACTAAAAGCCTTTCTCCAGTTTCTGTGAAACACCATTTAAAATCTTAATGATGTATTTTTGTATTTTAATCTCAGTAATTGAGTAATTCAGAAGCTGAATAGCCTCCCCCGTTCCTGTGTTATACACTCCAGAGGCAATAGAGTCTCAGAGATGTACAGTACGGAAAAAGACCTTTTGGTCTGATCGTCCGTGCCGACCAAATATCCTAAATAAAACTCATCCGCCTTGCCAACACTTGGCGCATCTCCCTCTAAAATCTTCCCATGCATGTATCCATCCAAAGGCCTTCTAAGTGGTGTAACTGTACCTGTCTCCACCACTTATTTTGGCTGTTCAATCCATACATACAACAGTCTCTGTGTGAAAATGTTGTCCCTCATGTCTCTTTATAAATCTTCCTCCTCTCACCTTAACCCTTTGTCTTCTAATTTTGGACTCGCCTATCCTGGGAAAGGACATTGGCTGTTTACCTTATCTATGCCCCTCATGATTTTATAAACCTCTATAAGGTTACCCTTCAGCCTCAACACTTGAAAATAGCCCCAGCCTATTCAAACTCTCCCTGTAACTCTAACCCTCCAACACCTGCAACATTCTTTTAAATCTCTTTTGCACCTTTTCAAGTTTGACATCTTTCCAACAGCAAGGAGACCACAAGAATAGGCAGTCCTTTACAGATGCAACATGTCATGCAAACGTTTAGACTCAAAGCACGGACCAACAAAAGGAGAGGTCACCAAGTGCCTTCTTCACTGCGGTGTCTAGCTGTGATGGCACTTTCAAGGAACGGAGAACCTGCTCCACAAGTTGATACAGTAGCTCAGTGGTTAGCATTGCTACTTCAGAGCACAGCGATCTGGGTTTAATTCCATCCTTGAATGACTGCCTGTGTGGAGTTTGCACATTCTCACCGTGTCTGCATGAGTTTCCTCCGGATGCTATGTTTTCCTCCATCAGTATAAAGATTCGCAGATAAGTGTAGATTGGCCATGCTAAATTGTGTATAGCACCCAGGAATGTGTAGGCAAGGTGGATTAGCCATGGGAAATGCAGGCTCAGAGTGATAGGGGAGGGGTTTGTCCAGTGGCATACTGTTTAGAGGTTCGGTGTGGCCTCGATGGGCCGAATAGCCTGTTTCCTCACTGTAGGGATTCGATACTTTCTATGGAGCCCTCCTTGATTGGCAGCGTTCGACAGGACCCTACCTAATGTCTTCCCTTGATTTATCTTGCCAAAATGCAACACCTCACATTTAACTAAAATAAACTCCATCTGCCACTCCTCAGCTCACCGAAGCAAAGTGCCATTATAGTCTGAGAGATCATGCTTCACTGTCGACTACCCCAACCGATTTGGCATTATCTACAAACTTACTGACCATACTTCATGTACTCAAATGCAAATAATTTGTATAAGTGACAAAAGGCAGTGGACCCACTATTGATCTTTGCGGCACGTCACTGGTCACAGGTCTCCAGGTTTAATGAACAAATGTCACTGTCACACCCTGTCTTCAATATTCAAGAAAATTTTGGATTCCAGGCTGTTTAACCTTGCTAACCAGTCTACCGTGTTTTCTTAAATAACGACACTATGTTATCAGCCCTCCAGTCTTTTGACACCTCACCTGTAGAAATCAATGTTACAAATACGTCAGCAAAATGCTGAGCAATTTCTTTCCTAGCTTCCCACAAACATCTGGGATACAACTGATCAGGTCCAAGGGATTTGTTCACCTTTATGTGTTTTAAAATGTCCAACGCTTCCTTGAAATATAGACACTTTTCAAGGTATCACTAAATATTTCTTCATTCTCTCGATCTTGTAACCTCCATCACATGAAATATTGAGGAGAAATACTTGTTTAGTATCCCTCCAATCTCCTGTGTTTCCATACATAGGTAGCCTTACTGATCTTTAAGGGGCCCTATTCTCTACCTAGTTAATCTTTTGCCATTAAACAATTTGTAGAATTTCTTCAATGCCTCGTTAACCCTATTTCTAAAGCCATCTCTTGTCCACATTTTTCTCGCCGACTTCCCCGTTGACTATACACTTGTTGTCCTTATTCACCTCTCGGGATTCACTTGATCTCAGCTCTGTTTACCTGTCAGATACCTCCTTCCTTACCTTGATCAGAGCATCAATATATCTAGCCATCCAGCACTCCCTGCGCCCACCAGCCTTGCCCAACTTACTAATGGGAAGACGTTGGTTCTGGACTCTCTGAAATCAAGTTTTGATGGCCTTGCATTTTACAACCATCCCTTTACCTGTGAATAGGGATTCCAATTTCACAGGGCTCACCTAACACTTTCAAAATTGGCCTTGTTAAAAGTTAGAACTTTAATGTTTACATCAGGTCTTTCCTATTCCAAAACTAACTTAAAACTAATATTTATGTGTAACGGACTTGAAAGTTAAATAAACACATCCTGCCCCTCTGTAACAGGCTCGAGAGGCTGAATAGGCTCTTCGTGGCCAACTGTAATAGATTGGAAAGGCTGAATGGCCTCCTCCTGTCCTTATGTAACAGATCCGAGACATTCAATGACACAGCAATCCGTGGATTATGAGTAGCCGGTAAACTGTAGCTGATGGAGGACCGTCTCTTCCCAGTTGCAGGAAAACAAGCAAGACAATGTACTCCAGGTGTCCTCTCAGTAACAACCTCATACAGCTGCAGCGACACATCTCTTCGTTTTGAATGATTCTGTTGGCAAAATGTGCCAATATTCTAGATTTCCACCTTTTCAAGTAGCAACAGGCTAATATGGGCTGAATGTCCTTCTCTTATCCCTTTGTAAGAGGTCTATCAGGACAGAATTGCTTCGGCCTGTTGCTGAGCAGCAGCCTCAATGCTCTGTCGCAAGAGTATGAAAGGATTTGATAACAGGGCACTTAAAACCAGGAGTAGCCTCACACTGGCCAATAAGTATTTTACTTTGGGTTAAGGTATCTAGAAACTTACCCACCCGACTTTTTTTATGCATCCGATCTGTTATTTTATAACTGCTTCCTTTCATAAAAAGAGTGTAACATATATAGACCCTGCAGTGTTCTGTTAATGGTCTCACATACAAGTTAAAAAAAAAGATTTAAAAGATTGCAAGATTTATGGTCCATCCCTCAGCAACCCTAATCCATTCCATCCAAACCCAGCAAATGTTCCCTTTTATAGTGATATGAAAAGTGATGTGTGGAACTGGTTAACTGAGCCTGTTTGTTCAGTCATGATTTGGAGATGCCGGTGTTGGACTGGGGTTTACAAAGTAAAAAGTCACACAGCACCAGGTTATAGTCTAATTGGTTTAATTGGAAGCACATTAGCTTTCGGAGCGCCGCTTCTTCATCGGGTGATAGTGGAGGACACAATTCTAAGGCGCAGAATTCATAGAAAACATTTACAGTGTGATGTAACTGAAATTATACATTGAAAAATATCTTGATTGTCTGTTGAGTCTTTCATCTGTTCGAATACTATGATAGTTTCATTTCTTGTATGTGTAAATCACAAAACCTTTTTCTCTTAAAGTTGCATTCTCAGGTTAGCTGTAACATTGAGAGACAGCTAGACAATGTGTTGAAGATGTTCGCCCCCTGTGTTCTCTGTCTATACCATGATGTTTAGATTGATTCTAATCTGAAAAGTGACATAACAGAGTTTTTCATTCATTCATGCAGTTTTTGAGCTCAGAGTTTTACATGAATTCATGCAGGTTTTGAGCAAAGTACAATGTAATTCTGCAAGTACAAATTCACAACACAAAATATATGTGTGCATGTGGGTCTTTGTTTCTGTGTGTTTGTCTTGGTTAGGGATTGTGAGTGTGAGAGGGAGTGTATATGAAGGTGTAGTGATGTAGAGTGTCTTAAGTCTGTGAGGGGGTGCATGTGTGAGTGTGGGAGTGTGTGCGTGGTGGGGTGGGGGTGTGAGTATCAGTGAGAGAGAGTGTATACCTGTCTGCATGAGTGTAGAGTGGTCTCAGTCTCTGATTGGATGCCTGTGTGAGTGTGGGTGTCTGTAAGGGTGTGTGTGAGTGTCTGTGTGCGTGTCTGTGTACACGTTTGTCCGTATGTATGTGTTTGTATTGGAGTGCTTGTGTGTGTGTGTGTGTCTGTGTGCGTGTGTGTGTGTGTGTGTGTACAGTGCAATGATGGTCACCTGTAATGTGACATGAACCCAATTGAGGTTGAGGCTCTCCCTATGAGTACTGAAATTAGTTATCAGCCTCTGCTCTGCCACTTTTCGCTGCTGCCTTGTTCTGAAGTCCGCCTTGAAGGATGGTCACCAGAAGGTCCGAGGTTTAATGTCCTGGACTACTGATGTGTTCCCCAACTGGAAGGGAGCACTCCTGTCTGTTGATTGTTGTGCGGTGCGCATTCATCCATTGTCGGAGCCCTTGCTCAGTTTCCCAGTGTTGTGCAGTGACTGTGATTAATGCCAATCTCCATGGATTCTAATTACCCCTGTTGAGGGTCTCCATCTTATAATGATAATTGGGCGCCGTTCAATGTGTTATCCCAAAGTGTGAACGGGAGCATCACCGACAGCACTGACAGGGATCAGCAGATCCAGAGAGAGGGAGAGGAGAGATCAGTATCTGAGAACATTAGACTGAAATGTTCCAAAAATGTATCCGAATCTGGGAACATTAGACTGGCATGTTCCAAAAATAGCCAGGAGTTTGTCCGATTATGTTTGGCGTCTTTCTGCATTTTATTGGTGGTCATTATCATCACGGATCTATTACACTCTTCTCATTATTCAATATTTTTCTTATCCTTTCCTGGCTATCGTTGGTGCTCCTGGTAAGTGTCACTGTCCAGATTTTTTTTCCTATAAACCGGTTATGACTGTATTACTGTTTTTTTAATAGTCTACACTTCTTGTCACTATTATTTTCCTGTTGAAACTCTCAATCCAGATGTCCACTCTCCAGACCACTACTAACTACATCAATGAATGTGTTCAATTACTGTCTCCCTCTCTGCTCTGTGTTACTCATGGGTCTCTATGTTGACCTACTCAGTTCCAGCGGAGAACGACAATTTATTATATCATTGCCTTTGTTATTTAAATAGTAAGAGCATGGAGGTCACTCTCTACTGTTCTGGTTACAAACTCCACTTCCTTCCATTGTTTCCATCCCACCCCTGGCCAAGATCTGCGGCTGGAGCAGACAAGTCACAACTGTGGGTAATCCCTTTGATTATATACAGATTCTTGACACCATTCCCTGACCATTTCTTACTTGAAATACACACCACTCCAAAATATATCTCACTGGTTTATTCCATCTGCTGTTTGAATCTTGAGCTATGAAGTACAGTCTTAAAGAAGCCAATAATCTGCTGCTGACGCTCCCGGCTTCAAACCTGCCGAAGCAAATCTGATTCGAACTCACTCCAAACTCCCATCCATCTGTCATTCATGTGCACGCCGATGTATATAGTTATTGTGTCTGGCAATGCCTTTATTTTAACATTCTCAAACACTTTATCTCATCTGTCCATGAAACTTCTCTCGTTCTCTCTGTTGATTAACAAAAAGCCTGCCAGTTGTTCTAACTGAAAATGGATTCCTCCGTGTGCGTTCTTTCTCAAACAATGAGTTCGCATTCAACCACGCCAATCGTGCATACACACACGCACTCTCTCTCTCTCAGTCTCTGATGAACACACACACAGGCAGAGAGAGCAAACCCTCCCATTGTAGGCAGTCATCTGATGCGAGTATAGTTAGCATATGGTAGTAAAGTTTGCAATACCCTCCATGCTGGGCAGTTTGTGCAGTTTACTGAGCAACACACTAGCATGGTCTGCACAGCCCTCCATGCTGGGCTGTCATCTTGGCCCAGTTTATGTTGTTTGTGGTGTTCTGCGAAGCAGATTCAGAATTTGAGATAACAAACCATGCCAGCTAATCTGACAATGCCTTTATTGAATGTTCTCATCCTTGTAATTTTACTCTCGAAGATCTCGCTTCTCCAGTTAGTCGCACTGCCCTGACTTTTTCCACATATTTACAGAACATCTTTTCAGTTAATTAACTGTCTGTTTCTGTCTTTAATGTGAATCTCTGTCCCTTTGCATCTTTGCCTGGCCTTGGGTTTTGGCTCCCTCGTGTACCGAGTGCTGGAATTGTGTAGTTGAGAAAGAATGAAATGGGGTGTGTCAAGCTGTTGTTCACTTCCTGGTATGTCCCATGTAATGTTTCATGGACAGGCGTGTTTCAGAAGTTATGAGAAACATCCTTGTAACTTGGTGTGTACCTGTGGCTGTCCCTCTCAGGTGACCTTGCGGTCAGTAACACGAGGAAGCCCACTGAGTAAAGGGCCAGCCATCTAAATTGCCAGACAGTGCTGTCTCTTTTTTAATAAAAGTTTATTTTCTCCTTTTTTAAGTTAGAGGTCTTAAAGGCCAAACTGTCGACTGAAAATGGCTCAAGTAAATAACTTACGGGGCTTTAAGGTTTTTAATAAATAGTAGTAACAATGGCCAGCTTGCACAGACCAGGCGTTCTAGTTTTCTTTTTATTGTAGCTACAACTATCACCAGGTGCTTGGGGTCGCAGAAGGGTTCTAAGTTTTAGTAAATTATCCCAAGCTGCTACTCTTTCTGGAACCTCACTTGATGCCGTTTCCTCCTGGATTGGAGAACTGTATGCAAGAATGCATGCCTGAATGTTCCTTTTTGACAAGGGGTGTGTTTAGGTGATTTTATTATATTGGAACAGTTCATTTGTAGAAGGTGTTTCATCCATTATTCGGTTAAGATTTCCAATAGTTAAATTATTCTAAATTCCTCTTCATTTTGTGTGGATTTTCATTATAGTGTTTAAATATAATGTGTTTTGCTTAATGGTGAGTAGTTTGATTAGTAGCATCACATCTGGAACTCACACTTCACATCTACCTTTAAAATAAGAAAAGGTTTGGCATCCAAGCTACCTTCTTAAAATAGCTTGAGGCGGTCTGGTTGGTCCATAGCAAACTGGGGACTCTTGTCTGGTTCTAAATCGATAACACCAAATTTGGTTTAGAATTTGGAAACAGGCCATTCGACCCAACAAGTCCACACCCACCCTCTGAGGAGTAACCTACCCAGATCAATTCTTCTACCCTATTATTACACATTTACCTCGACTAATGCACTTAACCCAAACATCCTTGAATACTATGAACAATGTATCATGACCAATTCACCTGACATGCACATCTTTGGATTGTGGGAGGAAACCAAAGCATCCAGAATAAGCTCATGCAGACACTGGAGAGTTTGCACCAGGAGGCTATTGGGTTCAAAGATCGCGTATGGTAGCTGTTAGTGTCTTTTGTTACGGGTGTTGAATTCGATTGGTTTAAACAGTGTTTTGTGTATAAAGATTCAGACACTAAGAGTTCTCTGGGTGTGGAAAAGTGAAGTTTGGGGTTTTACAAAAGGTAATGAAGGCGAAGCTGTAGGAATTGACAGACAAGCTGGAGTTGGGGTTGTGTTTGTCTGTGAGAAAATGAGAGATAATTACAGCTATAGCTCGGCAATTACATTTGGTGGAACCGCCAGTAGACTCTTTGGAAATGGCTGGAATTAAATTTCAAATGAGGCACCTTGAACATGAGAAGGAATGTAAACAGTTTGAATTATGATGTAAAGTAGAATGAAAAGAAAGGGAAATGAAGAAGAAATAGAGAAAAGGAGAGCAGAAAAGCAGAGAGATTCACCTTAAAAAGTTAGTAATTAGAGAGGAAAGTTGACAGAAGCGGAGATGAAGGTAGACGGTCGGCTGGATGAGGAGTATAGTGAGGTTGAGAAGCCCTATTATAAGCAATGGCCTAATGGGGTTCTGTTTACATACACCCTGGCATATTCTAAATTTGATGAGAAGGATGGGGAAACCTTTTGAATTTCATTTGAGAAAGTGGCTAAACAAATGCAGACACCATGTGGATTTACTTTATCCAAACAAAGCTGGTAGGTATTTGCATCCCTATTGGAGGAGGTATCTGGCCAGTATGGGGTGGTGAAAAAAGCCATCTGAAGTACATATGAGGTTGTGCCAGAAGCCTACAGACAGCGTTTCTGGAATCTAAAAAAGGGTCACTGGATAAACGCACATTGAGTTTGAAAGGATCAAACAAAGTAATTTTGAAAGGTGGGTAAGGGTATTAAAAAGAGAGCAAACCTATGACCCTCTGAGAGAGATTCTTATTTTGGAGAAGTTCAACAATTCACTTCCTGCAGTCATGAGAACTCGTGTGGAAGAGCAGAGAGTAACAATGGCAAGATTAGAACTGAAATATCTGATGATAATGATTGAGTTCAGAAATTTAAGTTTGGTTTCTGTGAGAGATGAAGAAGAATGTGCGAGGTCTTCTTAAGGTTTACTGGCATAGGCCAGGAATAGCAGGTAAAGAGGATAGAGCATTAAGTGGTATGGAAGCATGAAATTCTTTTATGCTGAGACATAAGGAGATATGTCATGCAAAAGGACTATTGGAGGGATGAGAAGTGCTCCGTTATGTAACGTGTGGTTGGAGTGTCCAGTGGAAACATCAACAGATTTATTCCACAATGGGGAAGGAGGCCTTGAGCTTGGTGTTGGCCTTCAGATTTACATTGCCAATAACATACATGAGACAAATCATTTTCACTGATCGTGACCTCTTAAAGTTTTTTGGAGAAGTTGAGGGAGAAAAATACCAGTCTGTTTCGATTGAGCTTATTATTGCTGCCATTCAATTTGAAATGACACAGGTGACAGGGCGAGAAAACCTACATTTTGACACCTTGTGGAGACTTGGATGAAGAAAGACAAAGGCATTCTGTGGCAGGATTAAAATGACTGAAATCGAAATAGTTGTGAACATTTGTATACTCAGAGTCAATGTAATATATATGCATTTCAGTCGACTAATAGAGGAAGGTTAGAAGGTCTAAAATGAATCCACATTTGTGTATTGATGGATTATTTTATTAAAGATTCATTCGTGAGGATACTGTCATTGTAAAAAGGTTATTTTCTATTGTCTTTTTTTCGAAGAGAGGTTTTAAAGGCAGAGGTGCGGAACTGCTGTCTGAAAACAGTTTAAGTAAATAACTGAGGTGGCCTTTAGGTTTTATTAAAACGGTGATAACAATGGAAGGGCAGTGGCCAGCTCTCCCAGATCAGGGTTTCTCGTTTTGTTTTTAGCTGCAGCATTCAGATGCTGCTGGGGATCCCAGCAGGGTTAGAAATTTCAATACATGATCCCCAGCTGCTTTTCTGTCTGAGATCTCTGTTGATATTGTTTCCTCCTGGATTGGAAAACTGTCGTAGGGATCTGTATTTGAATATATCTTTGTTTCAACCGGTGTAAACCAAGAAGGAACGGTATCTATTGTCTGTGTCAGTGTTCCAACATATAAGCTATCCCAAAATGTTCTTTTCTTTGATTGTAATTTAACTAAAGCATTTGAATAGATTATATAATATTTTGCTTAATGTCGAATGGTTTGACCAGTCACAACATATCTGGAAAGCACACTTCCCATCTATATTCAAAATAAGGAACGGCTTGGGTCTAAGTGCCCTTTTTAAAATATTTTGGGGGTATATGGAATGGTCTACAACACTTGTAGGCGAGGGGTTTGTGACTGACTCCTGTAATTGATAATTTAGTGGAGGGGCTGGGGATGGTTTGCTGGAGGATGGGCTGTGAGCTGCCTCAGACATTCAGGGAGACCTGAGGATTTGGTGACCCAACTTTGCATGGAGCATGGGGAATGTAGTTACAGCATCTAGCTCTGTAACATGAACAACAAATGGAGCAGAGGCTGCAGAGAGGGGAACTCCGAAACCACGGAATGAGTGTGTGTGGGGAAAGAGATCTGCTGTATCCACCTTGGGTTTTCAGGAACAGCTTCCCAAGCTCCACTTAACCCAGGAGCAGAGTGTGAGGGGACTGGTCATAGAATGGTATCACCTCCACCTCCTTCAACACGACCTGCAGCCTCACACCAGGGGGAGGATGGTGCTGGCAGTGGCTCTAAGGATCACTGTTTCATTCAGCTTCTATGATCCCGAACATTCCAGGCAGAACGAGGTGACATATCCATCATTTCCCAATATCTCAACGTCAATGTCACCATTCGGTGATGGAGGATATATATGGTGGATGAGGTAAATACATTGTTTCTCACACAACATGGAGCTGCCGGTTATATCCAGGATACTGGGATTTCCGATGGTGTACATTGCATCTGCAGAGTACCCATGTCAATGCGGAGAGGTACAGGAACTGAAGGATCTCTCTCTCTATTAATGTTACAGTGTGTCCATGCACAGTACACCATGTTGGTGAATAACCACTGTCCTGGCAGCAGTCACGGCCTCTGCATTCAGAAGCAGTCAGTCATTCCCATCGTCATCGGGTCTCCACGTAGAAAGAAATGAATATATCTTGGATAAAGGACGTCCTCTTGATGCACGTTTCAAAACACTATCCCCACCACCAATCAACAACAGCAAAGTATGCCATGTGTACGGAGAGCAATGGGGTCACTTGGAGTGTCTGAGAGCTGACGATCAGGGATGGAGCAAAACCTCCCATGTCTGAACGGGTATGAACCCCCCACTGCACAGTATCATTAAGTTCTGTAATCCCTCTCCATTTCAGCAACATACTGCCTTCCATTATTCCTGTAAATGAAATGCCAGGTTATAACATGTTAAATTCCACCTGCCAAATTATTATCCATTGCCTTTACCTCTCTGAATCTATTTGCAGACTCTCTACCCTCTCTTGATAATTTAATCTCTTGCTTATCACAGCGACATCACCAAATTCAGCATCTGTATATCTGTTCCATCATCCTGATCATTAATATATATTGGAAATAATTGAGAACCCAGCGCTGGACACTGTGTGACCCGCCTGGTGCCTGCTTCCTGTATGATACCCAGTCCTCCCCCATTCCTGGGCAACACTCGAAGGGTTGAATAAGAACAAGGAACATCTGCGAGGAATCCAACCCCTCAATGAGGCTGATGTCAACACGGCCTCTATTCCACTTTCCTGCCATCTCTCCATTCTAAAAACTCTAGTCTCCTGTTGTAGATTGCGCCAAATGAAAATAAAATCCACCACACATCTCCACTTTCAATTATTTATCGAATTTTACAGAACTCAATGAGATTTCCTTTCATTCTTATAAACTCGAGCGTATAGGCCTAAAGTGCTCAATTTCTCTTCATAAGACAAACACTTCAAATATGGAATCAATCTAATGAAGCTCTTCTGAATTGCCTCCAATGGAAATACCTCATTCTGCAGGACACCCAAACTGTACTCCAGTTGTAGCCTTACTAATGCCTTGCATAGCTACACAAATGCTTCCCACATTTCTACTCTATCCTTTTATAAATAAACACTTAAATTATGCTTGCATTTCTCATTACTTGCAGTACCCACATGCAGGTTTTCGGTGATATGCAAGCAGACACCCAGATCCCTCTGCACCTAAGCACTTTGAACTTTCTCGCCATTTAGATAATAATTTGTCTCTCCATTCATACTGGCCAACTTGAATAGCACCATTTTCTTTCAAGGTTTGTGCAGGTTTGTAGCTCAGGTTGAGATTTAGGGTGTAGGTTTGCTCACTGAGCTGTTGGTTTGATATCCAGACGTTTCGATACCTGGCTAGGTAACATCATCAGTGGCGACCTCCAAGTGAAGCGAAGCTGTTTTCTTCTGCTTTCTATTTATATCTTTCTCCTGGATGGGGTTCCTGGGGTTTGTGATGATGTCATTTCCGGTACGTTTTCTGGGGGTGATAGATGACATCTAGATCTATGTATTTGTTTATGGCGTTGTTGTTGGAGTGCCAGGCCTCTAGGAATTCTTTGGCATGTCTTTGCTTCGCCTGTCCCAGGATAGATGTGTTGTCCCAGTCGAAATGGTAGCTTTTTTCATCCGTGTGTAGGGCTACGAGGGAGAGAGGGTCGTGTCTTTTTGTGGCTAGCTGGTGTTCGTACATCCTGCTGGTTAACTTTCTTCCTGTTTGTCATATGTAGTGTTTGTGGCAGTCCATGCATGGAATTTTGTAGATGACGATGGTTTTGTCCATGGGATGTACTGGCTCTTTTAAATTTGTCAGTTTTTGTTTTAGAGTGTTGGTGGGTTTGTGTGCTACTAGGATTCCGAGGGGTCTTAATAGTCTGGCTGTCATTTCTAAAACTTCTTTGATGTATGGTAAGGTGGTTAGGGTTTCTGGCTGTGTTTGGTCTGCTTGTTGTGGTTTGTTCTTGAGGAATCTGCACACTGTATTTTTTGTGTGTCCGTTCTTCTTGAATACGTTGCATAGGTGGTTCTCCACTGTTTTGCGTAGTTCATTTGTGCTGCAGTATGTGGTGGTTCGTTGGAATAGTGTTCTGATACAGCTTCGTTTGTGTGTGTAGGGATGATTGCTGGTGTAGTTAAGTATTTGGTCAGTGTTTGTCGGTTTTCTCTATATGCAGGATTGTAGTTCTCCATTGTCCTTTCTTTCGACTGTGACGTCCAGGAATGCGAGTTTGTTGTCGGTTTCTTCCTCCTTGGTGAACTTTATGCCTGTGAGAGTGTTGTTGATGATGTTAAATGTCTATTCTATCTTGTTTCGTTTTGTGATGACAAAGGTGTCATCTACGTAGCGGACCCAGACTTTTGGTTTGATGGTTGGTAGGGCTGTTTGTTCTAGACTTTGCGTTACTGCTTCTGCTATGAATCCTGATAGCGGAGATCCCATGGGTGTGCCGTTGGTTTGCTGTAGACTATGTTGTTGAAGGTGAAGTGGATGGTGAGGCACAGGTCCACGAGCTTCATGATGTCTTCGTTGGTAATGTGATTGATGGTGGTTGGTGTGTGTGTGATGATCTCTTCTAAAAGTGTGGTAAGTGTTTCCTTTTCCAGGTCGATGTTGATGGAGGTGAACAGTGCTGTTACATTGAATGAGATCATTTTGGTACTTTTGATGATTGTTAGGAATTCCTGGGTGGAGTGGATGGAGTGCTGTGACTCTACTACTAGGTATTTCAGTCTTGCGTGTCGTTCTTTGGCCAGTCTGCAAGTTGGTGTTCTGGGTATTGCGACTATAGATCCGAGGGGGGCTTCTGGTTTATGGATTTTTGGTAGTCCGTAGAATTGTGGGGAGATAGTCCCGTCGGGTTTCATTTTCTGGAATTCTGTCTTGTTTAATTGTCCGGAATTGTGCAATTTTCTGAGGAGATATGGAATTTTGTTTCCTAGTTGTAGGGTCCGGTCTAGCGCCACCTGTTGGTAGGTGTTGGTGTCTGCGAGGTGTGCATTGGCTTTCTCTATGTCGTCCCTTCTGTTAAGGATGACTGTGAGCCGACCTTTGTCTGCTGGTAATTATAGCGATGTCTTTTTTGATGTTTTCTAGGGGTTTCTTTTCTTTTGTGTTCAGTTTGTTTCCTTACCTCTTTCGGCTCAGAATAGGTGCAACTGTCTGTCTGATAGTTTGTTGTGTTTCTTCCGTGAGATTGTTGTCCTTCAATGTGGTTTCTAATGCCACTAAGGACATCCTTCCTGTCAGCTTCTCAGTAATTGAAATTTAATACTTTGACTAGTACCGATTTTTCTGTGTCTGATAGGGTCCGTTCTGATAAGTTCTTTATCCATGCCCCTGTGTTATCGGTTTTGTCTTTTTTTGTGAGTTTATCTAGTTTTTTTCTTCAGGTCCCTATTTTTCTTTATCTGGGTTTGTCGTTGTTTGGTGTTTATGACTTGTTCTACCGCGTCTGTCCATACTTGGTTTGTTGCTTGTTTGAATAAAGGCTTTTGGCGCGCAATTTCCCGTTTGTATTTTCAGAGTCTGTGGTGGGCGTCATTGATTAATTCTCGGAGCATTCTATGGCCGTTTTGTTCTGTTAAACTTCTGGCTTGAGGTGTTTTTATCGATGGTTTATATTGGAGACATTTTGGCAGTGCTTTTTTTCTTAAACATTCATGCAGGAAGTACAGCTGTTCTCGGGTGGAACTCTCTTGGATGGCATTCCTTTCCCATCTACGGGCAAGTTGTAGCATGTTAAGCCCATGGCTTTTGCAAGGTTTGTAGCTCAGGTTGAGATTTAGGGCGTAGGTTTGCTCGCTGAGTTGTAGGTTTGATATCCAGACGTTTGCATACCTGGCTAGGTATCATCATCAGTGGCGACTTCCAAGTGAAGCGGCGTTGTTGTCTCCTGGTTTCTATTTATATCTTTCTCCTGGATGGGGTTCCTGGGGTTTGTGGTGATGTCATTTCCGGTTCATTTTCTGAGGGGTTGATAAATGGCATCTAGATCTATGTTTTTATTTATGGCGTGTGTTTGGAGTGCCAGGCCTCGAGCAATTCTCTGGCATGTCTTTGCTTATCCTGTCCCAGGTTAAATATGTTGTCACAGTCGAAATCGTGGCGTTTTTTTGAGGTGGCACTCCAACCACAACGCCAGAAACTACTGGAGAAGATAGGGAAGGAGAAAATTGAACTCCAATCAGAGTCGCAAGGTTTGATCAGGAATAATCATCAAGACCTTATCAGAAGGAAGTCACATCCAATGGGTTTGAGGGGGTCGATTGTTTTGTTTTGTAGGAAGGCCTTTGACAAATTTCCACCTGTGAAACTGAAAAATAAAGTAAAGTCTCAAAATATGTAGGATAACTTGACGAGTCACAATGAAAATTGTCTCATTGACAGGAGTGGTGAAAGAAAGTTGTTTGAGCGACTGAAGACCAGTGTCCCCTGGCGTACCATAGGAATCAATGCTGTGTCCCTTATTGTCTGTGTTATTCATAAAAACATGATGTGAATGTGGAGGGGGCTAGATGGAGAGTGGGGGAGATGTGACAAGTAAGTGTATGTTTGACATAAAGATTGGCTGGGTGGTTCGCTGTTAGAAGAAAGGCCTTAAGTTGCAGGAAGATGCAGATGGAATGGTCAGATGGACAGATAGAATGTAACTCTGTTAAATATGATGTGATGCACTTTGGGGAAGGAGCCAGGTAGGGGAGGACTCAATGAAAGGCAGCAAACTGGGAACCTCAGAGTGTGCTTCTCCACACATCTCTGAAT
The DNA here is from genome assembly GCF_020745735.1 of Hemiscyllium ocellatum. Classification (NCBI taxonomy): domain Eukaryota; kingdom Metazoa; phylum Chordata; class Chondrichthyes; order Orectolobiformes; family Hemiscylliidae; genus Hemiscyllium; species Hemiscyllium ocellatum. The sequence goes on from NW_026869333.1 coordinate 583,510, forward strand.
GTGACTGGACAGGTTAATGGGCTAGTTAACAATTGGACCTTGGGTGTTGTGTTTCCAAATCAGGGCGCAGATTATAAGAGCAATACAGGGTTTTGGTTCGGCCAAAATGGAGTATTGTATGTAGTTCTGGGAGCCACATTCCAGGAAGGATGTGATTGCACTGGAGAGGATGCAGAGGTGATTCACGAAGATCTTCCCTAGGATGGAGCATATCAGCTATGGAGAGAGGCTGGATAAATTTGGGTTGTTTACGTTGGAGCAGAGAAAGCTGATGGGTCAGTGATTCAGAAGGATAAGATTGTGAGGGACACGGACAGGGTGGATAGACAGCAGCTGTTCCTTTTAGTCAGTGGGTCGAGAACAAAGGAGCACACTTATAAAGTGAAAAGTTTGAGGTTCAGAGAGGATTTACACTTTTTTTTGACCTAGAGAGTATTTAGGGCTCTGGGATTACTTCCTGAGAGGGGCAATTATCACGGATAACCTCACAATCGTAAAACAATACTTGGATGAGCACGTGGAAGTGTCAAAACATTTCAGGCTATGGGCCTGCTGTAGTAACTGGGACTAACATAGATCGTGCTGTACTTCTGTTGGCACAGAGTCAATGCTCCTGTGAGTGCACCATGTGGACGGTCAATTATTGAGCATTTTAAGGCAGGAATTGATGAGTTTCTGAAGAGTATATTCACAAGGGTTATAAGTGTGAACTGTAATAAATTGTAAAATCATGTCAATGTGAGAAATATGACAAAGCAAGTGCAGTTTTCTTACAGTTTGAAACCAGAGAATGGAGAATGGGGAACAGGGAAATGGCAGAACTATGAAGCTACTACTTCAGTTATGTCTTCACGGAACTTTCAAGCAATACAAGGAAAATTAAGTCTGGTGTGGGGAAATAATACAGTACATGGAACACAGAACATAGTAAGTAAATGGTTTAGGAGAAATTATTGGGGCTGAAAGTAATGGTCATAGACATCACTAATATAGATTTATGAAATGGGAATTGTATTTGAGAAACCGACAGGGAGATAAATGGAAGAGAAGCAATAGATGTAAACTATGTTGAATTTTACAAAGATTTTGGTAAAGCTCCAAGCCCAGTTTGCAAAATCAAATCTGAGTGGATTGGGATTAATGTATGGCCATGTTTCTAGAATGGGACAGCTGGCAGGAAACAGTGGATTGAAATAAACAGACTCATAAAGCAACAGCCTGACATTGTCTATAAGGTATGATTCTGTGAAAATGACTCTGTCCCAAACACCCCAACATCTTCCCCGGATATCTCCTGTCTTATCAGCAGGACGGACACAGCAGAAGTAGCGGCACAGTGGGATACAATTGGAAGGAAAATGCTCTGGGAATTCTCAACAGTAGCTCCATATCCCTGAAGTCTCATGGCGTTAGTTTACACATGGGAAAGGAAACCTCCTGCTGCTTACCATGTACCAGCCTCTTTCAACTAATGAGTCATTACTCCTCCATGCTGACCAACACTTGGAGGAAGCACTTAGGGTCGCACGGACACAATATGTACTCTGGGTGGGGAATTTCAATGTCCACCTCCAAGTGTATCTCAGCTACATCATCACTAATCGAGCTGGCCGGGTCCCAACGGATATAACAGCTAGACTGGGTCTACAGCAGGTGGTGAAGGAACCAACAAGAGGAAAATACATACTTGACCACATTCTTACTAATCTGCCAGTTGCAGAAGTATCTGTCCATGACCGTATCGGTAAGAGCGGCCACCGCATAGTCATTATGGAGACAAAGTCACACTTGCACATTGAGAATAACCTCCACCATTTTGGGTGGTACTATCATGGTGCTAAATAGGGCAAAAGTCGAACAAATCTCGCAGCTGAAGTCTGGGTGTCCATAAGGTGTATGGGTCATCAATAGCAGCAGAAATGTACAGCCACACAACCTCATTGCCTGGCATATTCACCTCGTAATATTTACCATCAATGCAGAGAATCAACATTGGTTCAATGGAATATGCAGGAGGGCAGGAGCAGCAACAGGCATACCTGAAAATGAGGTGTCAGCATGTTGAAGCCACCACACAGGACAACTTGTGTGCCAAACAGCATAAGCAGTAAGTGATAGACAAAGTTAAGTGATCCCACAAGCAAAGGATCAGATCTAAGTTCTGCAGTCCTTCCACACCTTGCCGAGAAACGTTGGGGACAATTAAACAATTCAGTGGAGGAAGAGATTCCACAAATAACCCCTTCCGTCATGATGGAAGAGCCCAGCACTTCAGTGGAAAAGATAAGGCTGATGCACTCGCAACAATCTTCAGTCAGAAGTGCTGAGTGGATGATCCATCTCAGCCTCCTCGAGTGGTCCTCAGCGATTCAGTTACCAGTCATCAACCAATTTGATTCAGTCCACGTGATATCCAGATACTGGATACTCCATAGGGTCCATAATCTGACAACATTCTAGCAATAGCATTGAAAACTTGTGCTCCATAACTTGCCACACTCCGAGCCAAACTGTTTTAATACAGTTACAACAATGGATTTTCCTGATAATGATGAAAATTACCCCAAGTATTTCCTGTATATAAAAAGCAGAACAAATCCAAACCCGGCCAATTACCACTCCATCAGTCTACTCTCGAACATCAGTAATGTGGTGGAAGGTCTCAGTGCTTTGAAGCAGCACCTGCTCAGCAATACCCTGTTTCATGACGCCCAGTTTGGGCTCCACCAGGGCCACTTGACTCCTGACCTCATAACCTTGGTTCAAACATGGACAAAAGAGCTGAATTCCAGAGATGGTGTGAGAGTGATAGCCCTTTAAATCAAGGCTGCCTTCGACCAAGTGTGGTATCAAGGGGCCTTAGCAACACTGGAATCAATGGGTATCGGGGCAAACTCCCTGCTGGTTAGAATCATACCTGACACGTAGGAAGACGGTCATGGTTGATGAAGGTCAGTCAACTCAGCACCAAGTCTGTAGGAGTCCCTCGAGCAGTGAACAGAAACTTCTTCAGGGCTGCGTCATCAATGACCTTCCCTCCATGTTAAAGTGAGAAGAGGGGATGTTCGCCAATGATTGTACAATGTTCTGCAACATTTGTGGCTCCTCAGATACTGAAGCAGTCCATGTTCAAATGCGACAAGATCTGGACAATATCCAGGCCGGCACGTGGCAAGTAATATTCAGGCCACACAAATGCCAGACCATGACCATCACCAAAAAAATACAATCTAACCTGCCCCTTGGCATTCAATAGTGTTACTATCACTGAATCCCCCAGTATCAAAGTCCTGGTGGGTAATCATTGCTCAGAACCTCACTGGACTCGCCACATAAACACAGTAACGATAAGAGCAGGTTAGAAGCTAGGAATACTGCGGCGAGTAACTGACATCCTGACTTCCAAAAGTCTGTCTATCATCTACAATGCATAAGTCAGAAGTGTGATAGAAGACTCCCAATTTGTCTGGATGAGTGCAGCCCCAACAACACTCAAGCAGCTTTATACCATCCAGGACAAAGCAACCAGTTTGACTGTCCCTTCACCCACAATGCTCCACCATCAACGCGCAGCAGCAGCAGCTCTTTTACTATCTACATGCTGCAATGATATGATACACCAAAGATCCTAAGAGATCATCTTGCCAACTCACGACCACGTCCAGCTAGAAGGACAAGGGCTACAGATGTGTGGGAATACCCTTATCTTCAGGTTCCCTTCAAGCCATTCACCATCCTGACTTGGAAATATATCACCGCTCCTTCACAGTCGCTTGGTAAGAATCTTGGGATTCTCTCCCTAATGGCATTGGAGATCAATCGCAGCAGGTGGACTGCAGCGTACAATAAGGCAGCTCACCACCACCTTCTCAAGGGCAACTAGGGACAGGCAAGAAATGCTGGCCCAGCCAGTGACACCCAGATTGACGAAGTACAGAAATAGAAATTAACAGAGGAAAGTTGCTGAGGTGTCACAGGGATCGGTGCTTGGGGCCCAGCTGTTCACAATGCCCTTTAAACATTTGGTTGCTAGAATTAGATACAATATATCCCAGCCTGCTGACAGCACTAACGGATGTGGGATTGTGAGAGGGTGAGGAGGATGTAAAAATGCACCGTGAAGACTAAGACAAGTGGAGTGAATGGGTAAATACGTGATAGATGGAGAACAATGTGGATACAGGTGACGGTGTGCCCTTTGGTGGAAACGATAAATTGGCAGCCTACTATGTGAAAAGGATCGGTTGAAACATGTTGATTTACAAAGGGACGTATGCTCCTTTTTGTTGTTTCCTTCTGCATAAACCTCTGAGGTCCCTGCAGCGCAGTGAGATCTGTAACCAGATGGCAATACTGGGCATGGCATTGGCACGCTGACCAGTGCACACACACCCGCCAAGTGGGGAGCCATAACATTAAAAAGGATCTGCATCTCCTTGTGCACCAGTCTCTGAAAGCAATTTTGCAGAAACAGAAAGCAGTGAGGAAGATAAATGGTGTGTTGACCTTCATTTCAGGGGGAAGTGAGTCCAGCAGTAAGGGTGTCTTACTGCAGCTGGACAGGGCCCTGGTGAGACATCATCTCCAACATTATCCAGCATTATGTGCAATTATGGTCTCAGTACCTAATAAAGGACAAAACTCACACTGACAGAGTGAGATAGATTGGAAGCAGAGATGATTATTCCCCTGTCTGGGACGTCTAAAACAACGGGCCACAGTATTAGGTACAGTCAGGTCACACTGCATTGAGATGAGAATAACTGGCTGCACTCACTGACTGTTGACCCTGGGGAATTCGCTCGCACTTGGAAACGAAGACAATGATTATAAGGATTTAGAGACAGTAAAGGGATGACGGGAGAGCAGGAGTACGGTGTGGAAATGAAGGGCCAACCATCATTACATTGAATTGGGTAGCAAACTCGGTGGACCAAACGTACTACTGCACTTTCTATTTTATAGCTTCCCAAGCTTACTCACATTAACGGATATGTACATCATGTGGGGTAAGTGCATTGAGGAGATTTTTTTCCATGAAATAGAATGGGGGAGGCTCAATGTGTTGTATAATCTACTCCTTTCCCGCTGTTTCTGTGCAGTCTGTGGGAAAGCTCTTTAAATGATGTCACAAGCTCTCAGATGTTAGAAAGGAGGTCTCTGTAGGGTCCACAGGACTGTGTTCCCATTCCCTTTTCCGACACTGATGCTGCGGCCGGGTGTTCTGTCCGGTTTCATCCTCTCAGGCCTCGGAGTAGTTTGATACAAATGAGTGCCTTGATTGGCCGTTTCAGAGACAATTGAAATGTTTATCACATGTCAGGGTCTTCGAAGTCAGTTTTAGGCCAGCCAAGGAAATCACGGGAGATTCACTTCATAAAAGTACATTGGAGAAGGAAGTTCTGTTTACAATCGATATTGGCTTCAAGGTCACTATTACTGACCCCAGATTTTAGATCTAGATATTTTATTAATTGTTTTTTAACTTCCACCAGCTGCCAGAGCATTAGCCTGGTCTGGATTAGTAATCCAGTGACATTTCCACAGCCGCACCATCTCCACATGGGTACCCATCGGAAACCACACTGAGCTGGTTATTTCTGTGCTGCTTGACAGCTCTGTCAAAAGTACTCCCACCCAATTTAACTGTCGTGATTGTACTGAGGAGGTGGCAATTGGTCAGATTGTAATTATTCCCGCTTTAGGGGACGGGACATAGCTGAGTAATTTTCCACATTGCCAGGGATATGTTGGAGTTGAAGCTGGAATGAAAGTTTCCCCAAGGACATGTGCAGCACATTTCCTCAGTCCTATTGCAGGAATGGCGTCAGGGCCCATTGCCTTTGTCGTGTCTATTATGTTCAGCTGTTTCTTCATCTCACATGCAGCAAATAGAATTAGTTGAAGATTGGCATCTGTGATTCTGTGGGCATCACGATGGAGATGAGGTGTATCATCGACTCAACACTTCTGGCAGAGGATGGTGCAGATAAAACATCCTTTTCTTTTACACTAATGTCCAGGTTTGTTCCATTATTTAGGATGGGATGTTTATCAAGCCCTCTCCTCCAGACATTTATGTAACTGTCTTTCACCATTTATGACTGAATGTGGCACGACTGCAGGGCTTCAATCAGATCTTGGGTCAAGTCAGGTAGCGTTAATGAGTTAGCATGTGATTCTGACTCTGACATGTTCACCCACACTCGTCACTGAGCCATAGATGGTGATGGCAAAATGAAGTGTTATCCTGGCAAAAAGTTACAGTTTGTGGTTGAATGCAGGTCTACTTCTCCTGATGCTGTCGTCTACAGCACTACATGAATACGCAGTTTGGAGCTGCAAGATCTGCAAAGCAATTCTGCTGTCTGTTCCCCAATTCTCACTGAAACCCATTCACCCACCAGTCCTGCACTCAGTGCTCTAACGTAGTTTCTAATGTGGTAATACTTCAATTTTTAAACTCTCACCCTGCTGATGATCTCTCTCCACAGGTCTGGTTTCCAATCTGACACATTCCGCAAAAGCATTTAACTGATCTTAATTCAAATGTTTAATTCACCTGAATTTTTTTCCTTGAGTAATGCCATCTTTTGAGTTTGAAGTGAATGTGTTTCCCTCTCTTTCTCTCCCTGACCATGATTAAAAGCTCTGTAGTGTCAGAGCCAATGAATTCTCTAGATTCAAATCATTGTCACTACATTGTATGTTTTCTCTTTTGTTTTGTTGCCTTAGCACTCTTGGCTGCCTTGTCCTCCCATGGGTACGTTTCATCTTCTTGGTTTGAATGTCTGATTATATCTTCCGAATTATCCCCAGACACTCCTCCCATTGCTGTCCATGGTCTTTCCTGCTCAGCTTCCCTTCCAATTAACCATGGTCAGCTCCTCCTGAATGTCTTTGTAGTTACATTGCTCAATTATAATCACATTACAACGAGAAGAGAGCAATTTATATAAACCGAAAGTGAGATGGGACAAAAAGAATAATTGGTAGATTTCTTAACCAGATACAAAGGGAAAACAAGAAAGAGGATATAAGTATGGAGATGTGGAAATGAGAAAACTATATTATCGAAAGAAGTAGATGTACTTCCCTCAATGTTTTGGCAATTCCTGTGTGCTGTGGTCCTTTGTACAGTGCACATATAACAGAGCAATGTGTTCAAGTGCTGGGTCTGGTGGCAGAACATTTATCTCCAATAATATGACAGACACTAGTTTTGGAAAGAACCCAACAGGCCAATATATTAAATTCCTGGTAGAAAGGGGATGAACTGAAATAGGTTGGGACACCAGAAGCAAGAATTTACAACACATATAATGATAAGATGAGAGATTAGAATTGGGAATCCCAGAAAATGGGGAATGTTGAGAGAAGGGGAACGTATCACTTCAGATGAGGATCAAATAATGTTTTAATGCTTTATAAATTTTATACATCATTTTTCGTTAACTATGTCTCTGTTGTTCATTCAAATTTGTTGTACACATATGAAAAATGTTATGTATCTGAACACACAGATTGAGCAGTGTATATAAAATCATTTTTCGTTCATTTCAGACTGTCCTGTTGTCGTCCTAGCAGGATAGAAGAACACCAACTGGCCACCAAAAAACATGACCCACTATCACTAGTTTCCATACATATAGACAAAGAAGGACACCACTTTGATTCTGACAGCACACACATCCTAGGACAAAGCCACGCACGAAAGTTCATAGAAGCACGACATTCTAGCCAGAAGTACATCAATAAACACATCAATTTAGATCCTATCTACCATTCCTTGAAATAAAGAACTGTAAACGACATCACGCGCGTTAAGAAACTAAGACCTACCAATAGAGAGCCGGGATATACCACCAGTGCGTCACCAGAGACTCTCACTGATGAGGTTACCTAGTCATGGTGACGAAACATCTGAAAACAAACCTCCAAGCTCAGCGAGTTAACATACATACTTACAAATTGTTACTTTTCTCTTAATAATGGAATTTGGCACTATTTTGTCACTCATGTTTTAACTGATTACGAGGTGAGGTGAGCTTTTCTGGGTGTGTGGTTTTAAGTAACACTGAAGTTTGATATCGACATCATAAGAGTTTGAGTGCTTCTCGGATGGGATTAGGAGAGATTTGAATAGATTTGGGGTACAAAAGGTCCAGGCAGATTCCATCATTCGGCAGTTAGTTACCTAGATCTTCAAATAAAACAGATGAGAAAACTCATTTAATTTTGTTTACTCGTGGTTGGTTAAATTTAAAGAAATGGCTTTTAACATTACTAAAGACGTTCTCAAGTTTGAAGATGATTCCCAAATTTGGCAAGAAAGTGTAGAAAGACAAAGGAAGGGCATACTTTTAGAATTAACATGTAGATTAGAATTGGGTTTCACCAGAGACAAAAGGAAAGCTGTCATCATAATGGAGTTGGTCAAGCACTTTGGTCTATCAGAGAAGCAGGAAACTGCAATCGAGTTAGAAAAAAACTTAAATTGCAAATATGGCAACTGGAGTTAGAAGATAAAGAGAAAGACTGAAAGAGAGTGAAGATAGAGAAGAGAAAGAGAGGAAAAAGGAAGAGAGGGAGAATTTGAAATTCTGAAGTTTGGAATTAGATCAGAAAGTTAAATTAGCAGGATGAAGATGAAGGGAGAATGTAGGGATGTATAAACTATGTTAGTACATTGCCATATTTCGGTGAGAAAAATGCCAAAACCTTTTTTATTTCATTTTCAAAATTAGCTCGGCAGATGTCGTGTCCAATGAACTTATGGGTAATGCTAGTTCAGACTAAGATGGTTGGCATATTTGAGAGTTATATGCAGTGCTGTCACATGAGGGAGCAAGACATTATGTAGATGTCAAACAGGCTATTTTGAGTGCTAATGAATTGGTACGAGAAGAATATAGACAGTGGTTCAGAAATATAGAGACGGGACGATGTAAGACTTACATTGAGTTTGAATTAAGCACAGTCATTTTGATAAATGGAAGCAGGCCTTAAAATGGATAAGACTTGTGAGGCCTGATGGGAGACTATTCTGCTCGACGAGTTTAAAGTCTCACTTCCAGAGATGGTAGGAATTCATGTAAATGAACAGAAAGCTCAAGAAGTGAGAAGCGCAGCAGAAATGGCAGTTAAGTATGCATTGTTGCATGAGATGAAATTTAGATTTTCTGGCAGGATTTTTAATCCTGTGTGGGATAGAAATTATGAGAAGGGGAGATCCTATACGACAAAACATAGAGATAAGCACACTGACAATAATTTACCACAGGTGGAAAAAAAAGCCGAAAGGGTTTGAAAGGAAGTGAAAGGCCTCAGGTGTTCACACTGTACCGTAGTGGAACACATAAAAATGTAGTGCCGATGGTTTAAGAAGGGCACTGGGAAAAGGTGTTTTCACTGCAGTAAGCTGGGACACACAATGATGGGGTTGAAAGAAGACACTTTGGGAAAAGATGTGTGAAAAGGCTAAGCCAGTGGCATTAGTGAAACTGGTAAAGGAGACGCCAAGTAGAGCCAAGGAGCTTCAGGAGAGTGCACAGCCTCGGCACGGGCTGAGTATGGAGTGAGTGCCTGATCTCCATAAAGAATCCGCCTCCGTAGATAAACCTTACAAAGAAAAACATGGGGTGTGGGGGGAGGACAAGAAGTAATAATTTTGCAAGATAGTGGAACTTCTCAGTATTTAATAGTTGAGGAGTGAGGAGCTGAAAAGGCACAACAGATCAGGCTGCATCCGAAGAGCCGACAATCGACATATCAGCCATAAACTATCGTCAGGAATGTGGCGGGGGGACAAGGGGGCTGAACGATAAATAGGAGGGTAGGAGCTGGGCTGGCGGGAGGGTCACTGGGAGGGCGAAAGGAAGATGTAGGTGTGAGTGATATTGATATATTGGAGGGGAAGGTGGAGTGGATAGGTGGGAAGGAAGATGGAGAGTTAGAAAAGTTCAAGAAGGCAGTGCTAAGTTGAACGGTTGGATCTGGGATGAGCTTGTGGGAGGGAAGATTTGGAAATTGGTGAAGTTGATGTTGATGCTGTATAGTTTGATGGTTCCAGCTGTCCTACCACCTATCCACTTCACTCTCCTCTCCAACCTATCACCATCACACCCAACTGCATCTATCTATCGCCTTCAAGGCTACCTTCCACCCAGCTCCACCCCATCCTCCTATTTAATCTTCAGCACCTTACGCCTTCCTTACCTCCCACTTTCCTGATGAAGGACTTATGCCTGAGACGGCTGTTTGTCCGGTTCGAAGTCCGGGGTGAGTTCCAGTTCTCAGTTTTTCTTATTTTTGTTTTAAAAACTAAAAATTTAAGTTGTAAGTTCCAGTACTTAACTTTTTTAAACTAAAATTTAAGAAGCTTTTTTGAAAAAAACGCCGGGTAGACCCGGAGGCTTGTGTTGCTAGGTTACCTGGGTAGGGTTTTTTCTCTATTTAAACGCGCAGGCGAGCTGTAGGCCTCAGTTTCTCGGAGGATCACGTGACGGCTGTTTGTCCGGTTCGAAGTCCAGGGTGAGTTCCAGTTCTCAGTTTTTCTTATTTTTGTTTTAAAAACTAAAAATTTAAGTTGTAAGTTCCAGTACTTAACTTTTTTTAACTTTTTTAAACTAAAATTTAAGAAGCTTTTTTGAAAAAAACGCCGGGTAGACCCGGAGGCTTGTGTTGCTAGGTTACCTGGGTAGGGTTTTTTCTCTATTTAAACGCGCAGGCGAGCTGTAGGCCTCAGTTTCTCGGAGGATCACGTGACGGCTGTTTGTCCGGTTCGAAGTCCAGGGTGAGTTCCAGTTCTCAGTTTTTCTTATTTTTGTTTTAAAAACTAAAAATTTAAGTTGTAAGTTCCAGTACTTAACTTTTTTTAACTTTTTTAAACTAAAATTTAAGAAGCTTTTTTGAAAAAAACGCCGGGTAGACCCGGAGGCTTGTGTTGCTAGGTTACCTGGGTAGGGTTTTTTCTCTATTTAAACGCGCAGGCGAGTAGCCCGAGGCATTTCGGCAGAAGAGCCTCCCACCCCCCCCCTCCTCCTCTAACCTAAATAATAAGACCCGTTGCGGCTAGCAGGTAAGTGCTGCGTTTTGCTTGTTTGGTTTCTTTACATTTAGTTTTTAAAGAAAGCTAGCTTTTTAGAGGGATGGCAGTGCAGGCAGTGCAATGTTCCTCTTGCAACATGTATGAGGTGAGGGAAGCCATTAGCGTCCCTGCTGAGTACACTTGCAAGAAGTGCATCCATCTCCAGCTCCTCCAAGACCGTGTTAGGGACCTGGAGCTGGATTTGGATGAACTGCGGATCATTCGGGAGGCAGAGAGGGTCATAGATCAGAGCTTTAGGGAAGTAGTTACTCCGAAAGTTCAAGATAGATGGGTGACAGTGAGGGGGAGTGGGAGGAGGAAGCCAGTGCAGGGACCCCCTGCGGTCATTCCCCTCAAGAACAAGTATACCGTTTTGGATACTTGTCGGGGGGGTGACTTACCAGGGGCAAGCAACGAGGTTCAGGCCTCTGGCACGGAGCCTGGCCCCGTTGCTCAGAAGGGAAGGGTGGAGAAAGGTAGAGCGATAGTTCTTGGGGACTCGATAGTGAGGGGTACAGACAGACGGTTTTGTCGGGGCGACAGTGACTCACGTTTGGTATGTTGCCTCCCAGGTGCAAGGGTACATGATGTCGCTGATCGTGTTTTCCGGATCCTTAAGGGGGAGGGGGAGCAGCCCCAGATCGTGGTCCACGTTGGCACCAACGATATAGGTAGCAAGAGGGGTGAGGATGTCAGGCAGGCTTTCAGGGAGCTAGGTTGGAAGCTCAGAGTTAGAACAAACAGTTGTAGTCTCTGGTTTGTTACCCGTGCCACGTGATAGAGAGTCGAGGAATAGGGAGAGAGAGCAGTTGAATGTGTGGCTACAGGGATGGTGCAGGAGGGAGGGATTCCGGTTTCTGGACAACTGGGGTTCTTTCTGGGGAAGGTGGGACCTCTATAAAAAGGATGGTCTACACCTGAACCTGAGGGGCACCAGTATCCTTGGGGGGAGGTTTGCTAGTGCTGTTTGGGAGGGTTTAAACTAACTCCGCCGGGGCATGGGAACCTGGACTGTAGCTTTAGGGTACAGGACCTTGAGTGTAGGGAGGTTATGAATAATGCAGCGATCTCGAAGGAGGGTGCCTGTAAATAGAAGGGTGGATTGAAGTGTGTATACTTCAATGCCAGAAGTATAAGAAATAAGGTAGGTGAACTTGCAGCGTGGGTTGGTACCTGGGACTTCGATGTTGTGGCCATTACAGAGACGTGGGTAGAACAGGGACAAGAATGGCTGTTGCAGGTTCCAGGGTTTAAATGTTTTAGTAGGATCAGACATGGGGGTAAAAAAGGGGGAGGTGTGGCATTACTTGTCAAAGATAGTATTACAGCAGTGGAATGGACGATGGAAGAGGAATTGCCATCTGAGGTAGTTTGGGCTGAGGTTAGAAATAGGAAAGGTGAGGTCACCCTGTTAGGTGTTTTCTACAGGCCTCCTAATAGTCCTAGAGAAGTAGAGGATAATATTGCGAGGATGATTCAGGAAAAGAGTGAAGGTAGCAGGGTGGTTGTTATGGGGGACTTTAACTTCCCAGATATTGACTGGGAGAGCTATAGCTCGAGTTCATTAGATGGGTCGGTGTTTGTCCAATGTGTGCAGGAGGGTTTCCTGACACAATATGTAGACAGGCCAACAAGAGGTGAGGCTATACTGGATTTGGTTCTAGGTAATGAACCAGGCCAGGTGTTAGACTTGGAGGTAGGTGAGCACTTCGGGGACAGTGACCACAACTCGGTGACTTTTACTTTAGTGATGGAGAGGGATAAGTGTGCGCTGCAGGGGAAGAGAAATAGCTGGGGGCAGGGAAATTATGATGCAGTGAGGCATGACTTAGGATGTGTGGATTGGAAAAACAGGCTTCAAGAGAAGAACACTAATGAGATGTGGGGATTGTTCAAGGAGCAGCTACTACGTGTCCTCGATAAGTATGTACCAGTCAGGCATGGTGTAAAGGGCCTTGTGAGGCAGCCGTGATTTAGTAAAGAATTGGAATCCCTTGTGAAAGGGAAGAAGGCGGCATATGTAAAGATGAGGCGTGAAGGTTCAGTTGGGGCGATAGAGAGTTATAAGGTAGCCAGGAAGGATCTAAAGAGAGAGCTAAGAGAAGCGAGAAGGGGACATGAAAAGTCTTTAGCTGGTAGGATTAGGGAAAACCCAAAGGCTTTCTATAGGTATGTCAGGTATAAAAGGATGACTAGGATAGGTATCGGTCCAGTCAAGGATAGTAGTGGGAAGTTGTGTGTGGAGGCGCAGGAGATTGGAGAGACACTAATTCAATACTTTTCATCAGTATTCACTCAGGAACAGGACACTGTTGCTGATGTGAATATGGAGTCACAAATGATTAGAATGGATGGCCTGGAAATATGCAGGGAAGAGGTTCTGGGAATATTGGAAAGGATGAAAATAGATAAGTCTCCTGGGCCTGATGGCATTTACCCTAGGATCCTATGGGAAGCTAGGGAGGAGATAGCAGAGCCATTGGCCTGGATTTTTATGTCGTCATTGTCAACGGGAACAATACCAGAGGACTGGAGGATAGCGAATGTGGTCCCCTTGTTCAAGAAAGGGAGTAGGGATAGCCCTAGTAACTATAGGCCAGTGAGTCTGACTTCAGTGGTGGGCAAAGTCTTAGAGAGAATGGTAAGGGATAAGATTTATGAACATCTGGATAGGAATAACGTGATCAAGGATAGCCAGCATGGTTTTGTGAAGGGCAGGTCGTGCCTCACAAACCTTATTGAGTTCTTTGAGAAGGTGACTAAGGAAGTGGACGAGGGTAAAGCAGTAGATGTTGTGTATATGGATTTTAGTAAGGCGTTCGATAAGGTTCCCCATGGTAGGCTAATGCTTAAACTACGGAGGTATGGCATTGAGGATACATTAGAGGTTTGGATTAGGAATTGGCTGGCTGGAAGGAGACAGAGGGTAGTAGTTGATGGACTATGTTCATCTTGGAGTGCAGTTACTAGCGGTGTACCACAAGGATCTGTTTTGGGACCATTGCTTTTTGTTATCTTTATAAATGATCTAGAGGAAGGGCTTGAAAGCTGGGTAAGCAAGTTTGCGGATGACACAAAAGTCGGTGGAGTTGTGGATAGTGAGGAAGGAAGTGGTGGTTACAGCGGGATATAGATAAGTTGCAGAGCTGGGCAGAAATGTGGCAAATGGAATTCAATGTAGCTAAGTGTGAAGTGATTCACTTTGGTAGGAGTAACAAGAAGATGGATTACTGGGCTAATGGTAGGCTACTTGGTAGTGTGGATGAGCAGAGGGATCTTGGTGTCCATGTACACAGATCTCTGAAAGTTGCCACCCAGGTAAATAGTGCTGTGAGGAAGGCATATGGGATACTGGGCTTTATTGGTAGAGGAATTGAGTTCCGGAGTCCTGAGGTCATGTTGCAACTGTATAAGACTCTGGTACGGCCTCATCTGGAGTATTGTGTGCAGTTTTGGTCGCCATACTATAGGAAGGATGTGGAGGCATTGGAACGAGTACAGAGGAGGTTTACCAGGATGTTGCCTGGAATGGTAGGAAAATCTTATGAGGAGAGGCTGAGGCACTTGGGGCTGTTCTCATTGGAGAAGAGAAGGTTTAGGGGAGATTTGATAGAGGTGTATAAGATGATTAGGGGTTTAGATAGGGTCGACACTGAGAACCTTTTACCGCTAATGGAGTCAGGTGTTACTAGGGGACACAGCTTTAAATTAAGGGGTGGTAGGTATAGGACAGATGTTAGAGGTAGATTCTTTACACAGCGGGTTGTGAGTTCATGGAATGCCCTGCCAGCAGCAGTGGTGAACTCTCCTTCTTTATGGTCATTTAAGCGGGCATTGGATAGGCATTTGGAAGTTATTGGGCTAGTGTAGGTTAGGTAGGATTCGGTCGGCGCAACATCGAGGGCCGAAGGGCCTGTACTGCGCTGTATCTTTCTATGTTCTATGTTTCTATGTTCTATGTCAATGCTCCTGCCACTCGGATGCTACCGACCTGCTGTGCTTTTCCAGCCCCACACTTTTCAATGCTGATCTCCAGCATCTGCAGTCCTCACTTTCTCTCAGCCTATGAAAGTAAGAGATGGGAGTATTTTTATTCTTTCTGAAATGTTACTCAAAAGCGTGTTAATTTGTGAATTGGGGACCAAAATTAAGCATTCCCTTGTGTAACATTAGTTTGGATTGCTAAATCAATATTGGGGAAGTAACAGTGAGATTGAGTGACAGACTGTCAGTTCCAGTAATACAGTTTGTTCGTGGGAATGATTTAGCAGGATCCAAGGTGGGAGATAAACCCCTTGTGGTGGAGAAGCCAAACTAAGACCAGGGAAATGGGGAATTAAAAGAAAAAAACCCAGGGTTTTTTCCAGACAATGTTGTAACAAGATCCCACTGTCATAAGTTCCAACAGGAAGGAAAACCGATAGAAAAAGCCAAATGAGTTGATATACGGAAGACTCAGGCTACAGCATTTCTAGTGTCTGGAATGCACAAGGACATGGTTAATTTTTGTTGTACATGTCATACATGCCAAATGGTAGGTAGGTCACAGGCAGTATATACAGCACCTTTGTTGCCAAACCCTGTATTTGAATAACCTTTCACGTGGGTTATGATGAATTGTGGAGCTCCCCTTTCTAAAATAAAAGTGGAAACCAATACGTGCTGATCATAATGGATGTGTCTACCCGATTTCCAGGGATAATTCCATTATGGGATATTAAGGCAAAAAGGGAGGTATAGGAGTTGGTAGCTTTCTTTACTCGCTGTGGGCTACGCAGTGTGATTCAGTCAGACCAAGCATCTCATTTTACTGCTGAGTTGTTTAAGGACGTCATGGATAGCTTCAGCATACAGCAGTTTAATTCAGGTACATCCCATCCTGAATCCCAAAGAGCCTTGGAAAGTTGGCATCAGACGCTGAAGACAATAATAACAGCGTACTGTCAGAATTACACGAATGATTGAAATAAAGGTGTCTTATTATATTGTTTGCCATTAGAGATGTCCCAAATAAATCTACTCACTTTACATCCTTTGAGTTAAAATTCGTACATGAAGTGAGAGGTCCTTTGAAATTAATTAAATTAATTGATAGGACTGAAGTCGGAGATCTCACACTTGGATTATGTATCTGAGGTGAAGGAGAGATTGGATGGAGTAGATGAGTTAGCTAAACAGCACCTGAAGAGGGCGCAGTATAGAGTGAAGCAGGTGGCACATAAAAACTCTGAAACTTTGACGATTTCCCGTGGGGATGAGGTATTAGTACTGCCACCAGTGGTGGGAAATCCCTTCAAAGCCAGGTTTAGTGGCACCTTTCAAATTTTAAAGTGCTGAGTCAGTTAAACTATCTGGTAAAGATACCGAATATGACAAAAATGTTAGAGAATGTCATGTGAATGAATAATGCTCCATCCACATTTAAGACTCAGGAACAGATTTGTGGCCAGACGAACAAATTGTGACAAATATCTGCATGATGTAGTGATCTTGAGCAAGTGATTGAAAGCTCACAAGTTACAGTTGGCAGAACATGTAGAACGATTACAAGAAGCAAACTAGGTAATAAACTTAAAGAAAACGGAATTCGCGACGGCAGAGGTGATGTTCTTGGGACATTACATTGGACATGGAAGGTTTACACCATGGAACAGAAAGACGAAGGGCTTTGAGGAATTTCCACGACCATCCTCGAAGAAAGGGGTGCTTCGATTTTTGGAACTGAGTGGATTCTATCGGAAGTTTGTTGCAAACTTTAGCAGCGTCTTGGCACCACTGCTGGATTTATTAAAGAAGAACACAGAATTGTGGTGGACAGAACAATGCCAGGAGGCATTTGAGAATTTTAAAGCAGGTTTAATCACCGCACCAGTTTTGGCTACACCAAATATTTTGAAGCCCTTTGAAAATTGTATTTGATACTAAGTATATAGGGCTCGGAGATGTATTGATCCAGAAAGATGAAGATGGAATTGAGTGGTCAGTTGGCTACTTGTCGAAAAAACTCAATATCCACCAGAAATAAAAATCAACATCTTCATTATTGAAAAAGAATGATTAAGTTTTGCACTAGACTGACAACATTTTAATGTTTATATGACAAACAAATTGTCAGAGATGATTGTGGACAACGACAAACATCTTTGGAATTTTTTAGATGCATTGTTTGGAATATATAAAGACCACAATATGAGACTATTTCATTGGAGTCTTATCTTACCGACTTTAAACTTACAAAATGTACATACTGTGCTTCCTAAAATGTGTTAGCAGATGTGTTATCGCAGATTTTAAGAAAAAGTTTAGAAAAGACTTATTGCATTGTTATATATGTGTGCAGAATTAATATGCATGGTATAGCTGAGATTAATACTTTTGCAATTCATAATAATGGGATTAAGAATTAGAAGAAAAGAAATGAAGCCATCTTTTCATTCTGCTGGTTCACGTTTTTTTTTCTGAAGGGGGAGGTGTATGAAGCCGAAATCATGTCAGGTCCCTTTAAGACAGAACAGATTTTGCTGAATAGAAAGTACAGCCACAGATGCCAGCTAAACGTCAGGCTGTTCCACATGTCACCATTAGCTGGGAAATGGATATCTGAGTTTTGGATGCTGTTTTGACAACAATTCAGTTACAACCAAAGTGTTTGAATAACGCTCAGGATACCAGAAGCCAACGGAATTTGAATATTATTGTTTGGATACCTGGAAAGCAATCAAATTATGAGAATTATTGTACCATGGGAAGATATAAACTCAGCATTTTGAAACGAGAGGGAGAGCTACTGCGACCCAACAGCAGAGTAACTGCTGTAGAGCAGGAGTGCTAACTGGCCAACTCAAACACTTTCTATCAAAGATACATGTCCATGTAAAAGCTACTTGCAATAAGAAAAACATGACCCAAAGAGATCAGCAGCTGGAAGAGTGAACACAGCGGGGAAGATGGAGACTGTGTGGTCTTGAGATTGTAATGTTTAATATATGGGTTGTTGGAACAGCATATTTTTACAGAGTTTGAGTCAGATCGTAAGTAGCTAAGAAAAGAGGTGCTTATATTTGTGAATAGTTGTTGTTTAGTGTTCACTATTAAAGTTCAGAAATAAACTTGTTAATTTTTGTTTAAATAGTGGAATGTAGGAGATCTGTGTCACTCATATTTTAACAGATTACGAGGTGAGGCAAGCTTTTCTGGGTGTTTGGTTTTAATTAACAGAGAGGTTTAACTCCACCTTGTAAATGTCCATCCACGCTAACCCCATTTCCCTGCAGTTGGCCCATATCCTTCCCGTCCTTTCCTATCCACATATTTATCCAAATGCTTTTGAAATGTTGTTAATGAACCCCCCCCCCCCCCCCACAACCACATCTGCTGGCAACTCATACACGTACCAACCTGTGTGTAAAGAAGTGGCCTCTTAGGTTCCCTTTTATTCCTTCCCATCTCACCTTAAACTGAGCCCCTGACGTCCTCGACTCTCTTGGAAAAAGACTGAGAGCATTAACCCTATCCATACCCCTTGTGATCTTATACAGCTCTATAAGGACTCCCTCAGTCTCCTACACTCTAGAGAAAAGGTTCTAGCTTGTCCAACCTCTCCCTATAACTCAGACCATTGGGTCCTGGCAACGTCCTTGTAAATTTCTTCTGCACTCTTTCTAATTTCATAACATCCTCCCTATAACAAAGTGACAAAAACTGTACACAATACTCCAAGTGCGGCCTTACCAAAGTCCTGTGTTTCTGCAACATAAATTCCCAACTTCTATACTCAATTTCCTGCCTGATGAAGGCCAGTGCGCCAAAAGCGTTCTTCACTGCCCTGTCTACCTGTGGCTCCACTTTCAGAGAACCGTGCACCCGAACGCCAAGGTCTCGCTGCCCACTGCACCCCTTAAGACCCTCGCATTCACCATGAAATTCCTACCTTGATTTGAGTTTCCAATATGCAAGACTCCACACTTCAATATTAAATTCCATTTGCCATTTCTCGGCCCACTTCCCCACCTGATTAAGGTCTTTCTGCAATTTCTGATAAACTTCCTCACAGATCATGCTCCCACTTATTTTCGTGTCATCTGCAAACTTACTAATCATACATTGTACATTCTCAACCAAATCATAGATAACAAACAGATGGACCCAACCTCCAGTCTGACAAGCATCCTTCCACTAAACCCTCGGCTTCCCACCATCAAGCCAACTGTGTATCCAATTGACCAGTTCCCCCAGCATTCCACGTGATGTAACCTTCCGGAGCAGGCTGCCATGTGGAATCTTATCAAAGGCCTCACTGAAATGCATAGAGTCTACATTTACCGCTCGGCCCACATCAACCTTCTTGATCACTTCATCAACGAACTCTAACAAATTTGGGAAGCATGATCTCCCACTCACAAGTCTATGCTGACTGCTCCGAATCAAACCCTGTGTAAGTAATGGGTGCAGTCAATGGTAGGCTGTCCTTCACTGTAAGATGATTCGAGTCCATAAGTAAAGCCATCTTCCTGCTGTTGTAGAGCCTTGCTGAGAGAGCATTCTGGGACACTCTGTACAGATTTGATCACCTTTGTAAGGAATGATCTCCTTATCACAGACGCGGATGATGGTAACATGAGGATAGAGTGAAGAAGCTGAGTGTTTAATCTGTAGAGCTATGAGAGATGAAGAAATGGCGATGCTGTAACACGAGGAGTCGCAGCGATCACTTATTTGCAAAAGAGACATTGATAGGGTGAGAAATTCCACTCTTTACCCAGGATTGATTGGTGTGATTTATTGCCACGTGTACCTCAGTACAGAGAAACACTTTATCTATGAGCAGTGAAGGCAGGTCACATTAAGCATGGGCAGGCAGATCATAGGGTGGAAATATACTTGGATAGCGTAAGGCACACGGGTTACAGTGAACAGACGTGCACT
This sequence comes from Hemiscyllium ocellatum, assembly GCF_020745735.1. NCBI lineage: Eukaryota > Metazoa > Chordata > Chondrichthyes > Orectolobiformes > Hemiscylliidae > Hemiscyllium > Hemiscyllium ocellatum. The sequence continues at coordinate 603,524 of NW_026869333.1, forward strand.
AGACAATATCAACATGAACAAGATCAGCATTTGAATTTCGAGAGTCCATTCATCAGTCTAACGTGACTTTCCTAATAGTTTATATTCCTCAATTAACTCTCCCCACGTTATTGTGCAGTTGGCGTGTGAACCCGTACTGAACGTCAAGTTGCTCAGAATCCCCAACAGCAGCCACAATACCTTCCATCTGAAACAGGTAGCCATTCCCACCAACTTCCGTCCTACACAGAGATCATCAGCCTGGCTTCTCGGAAATGGAAGGTGCCTTCTTGAGACTTCACACAAGACATATGGCTTCCCTGCTCACCGCGAGAAAACCACATTAAAGTCCAACTTGTGTATCATAAGCAACGGAGCCAGGAGGAACAATATGGAGCAGTCTATCTGTGCAGCCTCTGCTCCATTTGGTCGTCATGTTAGAGCATCTATTAGGAGACAGTGAGGACTGCCGATACTGGAGATCAGAGTAGAGAGTCGATTGCTGGAAAATCACAGCAGGTCAGGCAGCATCCGAGAAGCAGGAGAATTGATGTTTCGGGCACAAGCCGTTCATCAGAAATCGACATCAATTATCTCATCTGTCTCTGTGTAAGTGTGTTGAGGGGGAATGGCCTCCTCCTGTTCCTGTATAAGTGGCTCAAGGCGCTGAATGGCTTCCTCTTGTTCCTGTGTAATTGACAGAAGGGGTTGAATGGCCTCATCCTATTGCTGTGTCAGTGACTCAACGGACTGACTGGCTTCTTCCTCATCCAATTCGACAGGGCCAAGGGCCTGATTGGGTTACCCCTGGTTCCTGTATGACAGCTCGATGTGATGACAAGTGTAATGATGCTGTAGCTTTAAGACGTTATGTTGTCCTGGATTCATTTAAGAGAGAGATTGGATGATTATTATCAATCTGGCTAGTTCAGATCACTTGAGTAAATAGCGAGGGAGGCCTTGGGTTAATTTTAATGCAGCCTGAATGGGTGTGGCCAGCTCTCACAGATTAGGATCTCTGGGTTTTGGTTTCTAAGTAACATCAGAAACTATTGGGGTCTCCACAGAGTTGGAAGTTTCAGTGGATGTCTCCTGGCTGCTACTCTCTCTGAATTTTCTCTCGATGCTGTTTTTAATTCCGAGATTGGCGAAATGTTTGTGACATTCTGTGTCTGAATGTTCTTTTTTCCATGGTCTGTTTTTATGGGATTTTCCTATATTGGAACAGTTCAATAGTAATAGTTCCTAGATCCATTATTCTAATAGAATTAATTTATTCTAAATTCCTCTTTCTTTGGTTTCATTTTATCTTCTGTGTTTAAATAAATGGTGTTTTGCTTCATACCAAGTAGTTTGACCAGGCACATTGCATCTGGGACAGTCACTTTACATTTCCTTTAAAATATGAAAACATTAGTGTCTAGACTACCGCTTTCAAATATTTTTGAGGGGCTTTGGTGTGGCCCATCACACTAGACTCCTTCTCTTCCTGAGTAATAGGCTGGAGGCACTGAATGGGCTGTCCCTGATATTCTCCAATAGTGTCAATGGGCTAAACAATTTCCTCATATCCCTGTGAAACCAGTGTGAGGTGCTTGTTTTACTGTGGCAATGTGCAGTGCCAGGCAGTGCTGTTACATGAATGTTAAAGATACCTTAACAGAACAAACCTGACTGGTATCTGGGTCTTGCTGCACATAGATACAGACCAGTTCAGGAGCTGACAGGGAACAAAATGTTCTGAACATTGTGGAATCTTCAGTGACCAAGCCCAATTCTGATCTTATGGTGGGGAGGGTGGGGTGGGAGTGGGGAGACATTGACAAAGCAGCTGAAGATGTTTGTGAAGAGGAAGCTACCCTGAGGATCGCCCAACGAGGTGACCAAGGACTGAGATGATGAACATCTTCCTTTGTGACATGTTTGACTCCAAACACTGGAGATTTTTCTCTGATTCCCATTAAGTCCAGATTTGTTAAGCTCCTTGATATCATTAAAAGTCAACCACTGCCTTGATATCAGGGCCAGTCATTTTTACCTGAACCCTTGAGTCAACCTCTTTTGTTCGTATCAATAGATCATGATGTAGCATCAGCAAGTGTTTTCTTTAAACAGGTGGTATTGAATGTCAGGATTTCTCTTCGCAAGAGGGTTGGGGAGCTAGATGACTGAAAGTATTTGAAGAGGAGGTAAGTGGAAATTGACCTGTCAGAGAGGTGAGGGCTATGAGGAATTGGGTATTAAAGAGTATTTCAGACCGAGAGCAGATCAGCCATGATCTTAGTGAAGGGCAAGGCAGGCTTGGGAAATAAACGACCTGCCCTTGTTTCTGATGTTCTCACATTCTGTTATTGGAAAGTTAGTAGCTGTTATTTTCATGGATGTTCTGTTATTGAATGTTGCCATCAGGGAGACCAGGGGATTTTGTGAGCCATCCCTGGGTGAGGTATGGGAGCTGTATTCTCAGTGAATTTAAGTCTACACCATGACCAACAAATGGAGCACAAGTTGCAGAGAGGGGATGCTCTGTAAAGAGAGATGAGGGGCCTCTTTCATACCCGTGCCTGGATTTTTAAATTACATTTTCCAAATCACCTCAAAGCGTGGAGGACAGTCTGAAAGGGACGAATGTCTCCTCTGTTTCTGTGCAACAGGTTATAGGAGTAAGTAGCCTCCAACTGCTCCTGTCTAGTAGGTTTGAGGGGCTGGATGGAACACAGGAACATGGGACTGAGGAACAGGAGCGTATCATTAGATACTTTGAGCCTTCTCCATCAGGCACTAAGTTTGTGGCTGATCAGGTTGTGGTCTCAGCTCCACTTTTCTGTCTTTTTCCCATTATGCATGACTCAATTCTCTGTCAAATACTAACTAACGCAGCTTTCAATCAATATGAACACAGAGATAGTGAAGAGAATTCTGACTTGAAAGGTCCTTTCAGAATTATTCGTCATCCCTCTTATAGAATCAGAGAGTCATGCAGAATGGAAACAGACCCATTAGTCCAATCTGTTCACTTCGATCAGATATTAAATCTGATCCAGTCCCATTTGCCAGCATTTGGCCAATATCCCTCCTGTGATTGTATCCGCCTTGACCACTTCCTCTGACAGCACTTTCTGTACACATACCAGTCTCTGTGTGAAACATTTATCTTCAGGTCCCTTCCAAATCATTTGCCCTCTTCCCTTCAACCTATGCTCTCCTGTTCTGGACTCCCCTATCCTGGGGAGCAGAGCGTGGCTGTTCAGAATATCAATGGCCCTGATGATTTGATAAACCTCTATAATGTTACCCCTCAACCTTCGACACTCCAAGGGGAAACACCTCAACCTAATCAACCTCTCCCTAAAGCTCAAACCTCCAGTCCTGGAACATCCGTGTAAGTCATTTCTGCAGAAAACCAAGTTGTACACAGTATTCTTAAAGTGGCCTTAGCAACATCCTAATCCTAACTACCACCACAAATCCCATATTCAATGTTCTGACTAAGGCAAATGTGCCACATGTGTTCAGCACCACTCTGTCGACCTGTGACTCGACTTTCAAGGAACAATGTACCTGCAGCCCTATGTCCCTTTGTTCCACAACAGTCCCCAGGACCTTACCATTAAGTGTATAATCTCTGCAATGATTTGCCTTCCCAAAATACAAAACCTCGTATTTATCTAAATTAAACTTCATCTGTCACTCCTTGCCCCTTTGTCCCATCTAATTGTGGTCTTGTTGTCCTCTGCAATAATCTACTACATCTCCTTTCTGACGTAATCTGTAAACTTACTAACTATGGCCCCGATATTCACATCTAAATCACTTACATAAATGATGAAATGCAGAGAACTCCGTACTGATTCTTACAGCACACTGCTGCTCACAAGCCTCCAGTCTGAAAAATACCGCTTTTCCTTCAAGCCAATTGTGACGAGCTTCTTCTGTATCCCATGTGACTGAACCTTACTCATCTGTCTACCAATCAGAATGAAATCCGAGCTATAAAGAGGGGTGGAGTAGGTTAGGTTTATTTTCACTAGAAAAAAGGAAATTGAGGGGAGACATGATTGAGGTTTACAAAATCATGAAGGGTATAGACAGGGTGGACAGAGACAAGTTTTTTTCCCAGTGTGAAGGATTCGAAAACGAGAGATCATGTTTTCAAAGTGAGAGGTGGGATGGTTAAGCGGGATACACGCAGTAAGTACTTCACACAGAGGGTGGTGAGCGTTTGGAACGCGTTGCCAGCAGAGGTGGTAGAGGCAGGCATGGCATTCATTTAAGGTGCGTCTGGACAGATGCATGAGTAGGTGGGGAGCAGAGGGATACAGATTGTTAGGAATTGACCGACAGATTTAGACAGTACATTTGGATCGGCTCAGGCTTGGAGAGCGACGGGCCTGTTCCTGGGCTGTAAATTTTCTTTGTTCTTTGTTCTTTAAATGAACACCTTGCTGAAGTCCATATAGACAATGTCTACCAAACTGCCTTCATCAATCTTCTTTGTTACCTCTTCAAAAAACTCAACCAAATTAATGAGACATGACTTCCCATGCAGAAAGCCACGTTGTCTACCCCAAGCAGCCCTTGCCTTCCCAAACGTATGTAAATGCTTTCCCTCAGAATCCCCTCCAACAACTCACCCACCACCGACATCAGGTTAATTGGTCTATAATTCCCCGGCTTTTGGGTCACCGTTTCCTTTTCTAGTCCCACTCCTGCACTGCTCACAACAAATGTTAAATGTAACCAGGTCGGTGATGTGACCGATGATAAAGGTGTCAGACTGTGTCAAGGTCAGTTTTAGGAACAAGTCAGGCGAGTTTCTTTAATCTGCTCAAATAGCACGTTTATGATCCCGAGCAATGTTACTCCAACTATGTTGGGAAGATGAATGGCAAACTGTTTGGGTATTGCAAATATATAATCAATATTTCCCTTTCTAAAAACACTGACACACACACACACACACACACACACACACACACACACACACACACACACACACACACACACACACACACACACACACACACACAGCAATTTTGACTTGAAAGAACTTTTTCCAGATATTATTGGAACTCATGACAAATGAAAAATTGCACCATTGTTCAAAACGTTATTCTGCTTCTGAAGATATTGTACTCACACAGTTGCCAGCCATGGGATTTCATCCTGGGAGAGTTGGATTTGTCTGAATTCCCTTTGCTTTAGGCAGTGAGTAGATTCCAATGAATTCTGGTCAGGGCACACCCAAAGGATAGCACGGTGGTTAGCACTGCTGCCTCACTGCACCAGGGATTTAGGGTCGATTCCAGCCTTGGGTGACTGTCTGTGTGGAGTTTGCATATTCTCCCTTTGTCTGTGTGAGTTGCTAATGGGTGATCCAGTTTCCTACCACCAACTGTGTAGGTTAGGTGGATTGGTCATGCTAAATTGTCTGTAATGTTCAGAAATTTCTAGGTTACGGGGAATGGGTTGGGAAGGTTGGTATGGACCTGTTCGACTGAAGGGCCTGTTTCAACACTGCAGGGATTCTATAAAAATAAGAAGGGTAATGATAACTTTAGAGTTTTTTGTTTTAGCTCGCACACATTGTTGTGATGAGGAACAATGAAGAAGAGAGTGTGCAATAGGCCATTCCGGCTCGGGCAGGTTACATTTTCTCCCTCTCTGAGCTGAATCACACGATAATGTCATTCTCTCCCAAACTAGACCATGTGAGGTCTCCTTGTACATTGTCCAAACTATGTCTCCATCACATTCCCTGTTCCATGTCGGTGCATCATTGCTGCTATCATACACAGAGAGATACACTGAGCATAAAATGGTCTCGGTCGATTTGAAATGTGTTTGCATGGCCCTGCGTCATTAAAACATAAAATGTTTTATTTATTCAGAATACCTGTGTTAAAATGAATGCATTTTTAAAAGAAATGTAGAAATTGCTGGAAAAGCTCGGCAGGTCTGTCAGCATCCAGGCGCCTTTTAACTGTTGTAGTTGTACCAGCCTCCACCATTTCCTCTGGCAGCTCATTCCGTAAGCACACCACCATCTGTGTGAAAAGGTAATCTTTAGACCTCATGAAAACATTTCCCCTCTTGCTTTCAACCAATGCCCTCTAGTTTTGGATGCCCCTAACCTGGGAAAAACCCTGACTAGTCACCCTATCCATAACCGTTTGGATTTTATAAACCTCCACTGCTGCGAAATATGACTCTAATCAACATAAATACTGTTCATTCAGTCATCCTGGGCCTAAATTCTGAAATTTAATATTGACACCTCTTCCTTCACCATCAGGTCACAACTCTAAATCCATTTTAATCAGTTTCTTCAGATGTATCCTGAGACACTTCTGTGGGATTTACACCTAGATCTTTGTGCACGGAGGTAGGGACACGAGCACCACTCGGCAATACCCATAAAGCTGTAACATTATTCTCCTGGGTGTTTGTTCATCTGCCTGTCCCGACATGCTTTGACATACCTCTGCAACAGGCAGGACTTGAATCCAGGCCTTCTAGTCCAGAGCTAGGAACACTACCACACAAGTTCAGGAATTGGAATCAAGTCCAAAGTTCTGGCGCAGAGGCAGGGACATATTTTGGGTCATATTTTAAGGGTCAACTTTCAGCTCGGTATGGATTTATTATATTCAGGTTACCATTACTGAACTACACAATCCACTTGCATTGTTAAACAAATGCAAGATATTTGTCTCAACGTGGATGTTGAGTCCACGTGCTGTGCCATCCAAATTAACTATGAAAGTTTTTAATTGCTATTATCTGCAGTCTGCAATATTAGAGAAGGAAATCCACCAGACACACTCTGCCCAATGAAGGGTCACAATTAGATATTTATTACTGAACACCAGACACGGAGAAAGACCATAATTTCTGGTCCCAAAACACCGATCAGTATTAACCAACTCCCACGTGTGTCTGCCCTCTACCTAAAACCATAAAATGATACCAGGCCGCTGATTACTGTCCAGCCTCTCCTCCCCACTGACTGTGTCTGCAATCCGTCCCTCCTCCCCCAAACCACACAAGGCAAACCAAGCTCAGGGTCTTTGTGAAAATCAAGGCCGGAGTGTGCAGGCCTCCTGGAGAGGGGGGTGGGGGCATTTTAAAATTAAACGGGGGAGGGTGAGGTGGCAGATGGAGTTTAGTTTGGATTAATGCGAGGTATTGGATTTGGTAAATCAAACAACAGTAATATCTATACAATTAAAAGGGGTGCTTTTGGCAGTGTTGTAGGGCAGAGACCTCGGCCGTCAGGTATGACTCTTTATAATTTGCATCTCATATAGATAGTGTGGTTAAAAAGCTGTTTAACACACTTATCTTCAATGGTCAAACCTTTGAGTATCGGAATTGGGACGTCATGTTGTGGTTGTACAGGACATTGGTGAGACCTCTTCTGGAATACTGTGTCCAGTCTGGACATCCTGCCCGCTCATTCCATAGGCACACCACCCTCTGAGTGAAAACGCTGCCCTTAGCTCACTTTTAAATGTTTCCCCTCTCCCCTCAAGCCTATGTCCTCTTGTTTTGGACTCCCCAACCCTTAGAAAATACCTTGACTATTCACTTTGACCTTATTAAGCTGGATAGGGTTCAGAAGAGATTAACCTGGATGTTGCTGGAAATGGAGGGATTGAGCTATAAGGAGAGGCTGAATAGACTGGGACATTTTTCACTGGAGAGTATGAGATTAAGGGGTAACTTACAGAGGCTTAGAAAATAATGAGAGGTACAGATAAGCTGAAGGGCTGATGCCTTTTCCCTTGAGTTGTGGATTCAAAACTGAGGGATATTTTAAGGTGCGAGGAAAAAGATTTACAAAAGTCAGGAGAGGTAATTATTTTAGACAGAATCTGGCTTGTGTGTGGAATGAACTTGCAGAGCAAGTGGTGAAAGCAGGGACATTTACAATGTTTAAAGGACATTTAGATCTGTACATGGATAAGACATCAGTTTGGATGGTGCTGTGAGCAGCTGCCCTCTCCCTCCCCCTCTCTGAATGAATCTCTGTTGGTTTTCACCCTCTGCCAATGTCTGTGCAGTGGTATGGGGAGGCCAGCATAGGGTGGCATTGCATCACTTTAAGCACCACAGAGACTGCCAGACCTGCCCCACACAGAGACACACAGATACACACACAGCAATTGTTAGGACGCGTTGTGAAGCTCATCTGGTAACTTAAATGAGACAAAAAGAAATGTTCAATTCACCTCGTAAACTGTTAAAATATGAGTGACAGATCTGCCAAACCCACTGTTTAAATAAAAAACATCAATTCACTTTTTCACTCTGAAAGTGAACATTTTACATCAACTGTTCACAACTCTGGGACCCCCTTTCTCTTAACTGCTTATAACCAGACTCCAACTCTATAGTATTATACTGTTTCTGGGTCTGCCATCCTCTCATATCTCAGGTACTTGTAATCTCTCAGTTCATAGCAGCATTCACCCTCTCTTAAAGGTACAGTACACGCTTTCAACTTCATCCAATTATAAACTGGTGAATATAGATAAGTGGAGCCTATCCAGATTTCTCTTGCTCTGTGGTTTGACAATATTTCATCTATTCTATCTCGTATGTGTCAGGATTTCTGTTGTTCATTGACAGCATGTCGACTCTGTACTTGGGAATATACCAGTATTTCACTTGCTCACACTCGTTTATAGGGGGCAGAATTTCAGTTGTTTCATGGGGACGGTGAGGCTATGACAATCTTAATGTTTGTAAATGGCACCGAACCTGGAAGAATTCTGAAGTCTATGGAGGGCAGTGTGGAACTCTAACAGGACAATCACACATTGGTGTAGAGTTCAGGTTGATGGCAGATGGGGATCAGAGCAGAGCAGTGTGAGGTGATGCACTTTGGTAGGAAAGACGATGAAAGACAGTTTAAAACAGTTTGTGCCGTTATAAAAGGGCTGCAGGAACAGAGGGCACTGCGTTTATATGAGCACAGATTGTTGAAGGACAAGGGGGCGAGCAGTAACTATCACAGATTAGTTTCAGTATCTGAGCTGTTTGCAGGAGGAGGTGTAGGAGGGAGCCTCCATGCTCCCTTCCTGGGAGGTGGTGGTGACGATGTGTTGTGAGCCCACCCTCCTGCCCACCGTGACCGTGGGGATTCCATTTGTACCAGCTCGGCACAGAAGGGAGATGGCATCAGGGCCACAGCTTCTAAGTTGTGCCGGGGGGGAGGGGTGGGGGGGTGGGAAATGGAGCTGCCAGTGAGTTTAAAGCGAGAATTGCCCTTCACTGAACATTGCTCTTTACTCGGTCGGTAGGACGTCCACACAAGCCATTCCTGACTCGGTTGGTGGGGCGTGAATGTCTCAGAATCTCCATACGAGGCATCTCGGTCCTCTCTGGCTTGTATCAGAGTCCTCCCAACGTGGCTGGGGTGGGGGTGGGGGGTTGGGGGTAATGTGGTGGTGGTGGTGTGGGGGTTTGGGAGCCGGGCAGAAGAGGGAACGGATATCGGGCACTCCACCACACGGCTTGGCCCACTCTGTCCTATTCCAGGTTGTTTCTTTTGGAATGGGAGAAAGGGAGGGTGTGAGAGTGGTCGGGTGTGGCCCTGCTATTAGAGGAGGTGTAGGTGGGGGACGGGGTCATGGTGTGGTGTCTGCAGGGAGTCAGTCCACAGTGTTGTATCCATGCAGTGTTATTAGTGTGTTGAAGAGGGGGGTATAAAGTGGAGGGAGTGAGAGAGAGACGGACAGACAGAGAGAGAGAAGAGGGAAGGTGCTGCATGAAGCAATGAGAGTGGTGGACCCTGACCCTTGTTTGGGGGTTGGTGTATAACAGATATACAGTGAGTGTGAGGGAGCAGAGAGAATACTGTGACACTTATCCTGACGGAGCAGGAAAGGTTATTGATGCTTGTCCTGTATTGCTGGACATTACCTCAGACCGCAGATACTGCAGTGAGCTGGGGGGGGGGGGGGAGCTCAGACCATTCTCGGTGACTCTGGTGGTGTGGCCCCCTCTGGGAAGAGAATGGCCCCCTATGTACTAACCCATCCACCAGGACCTCCGTGCCCGTGACGACGTAAACTGTGCAGGGCATCTCCAAGCTGAGAAAGCTCAACCGTGTGCCCATTGATTGTTAAAGATGGCACCATTGCAAGGTTTCACACAATATCCATTGGTACCCGGGTGATGGTGAGTATCTCCGACCACGATGGGTGGGAGAATCGGGCAGGTATTGAATGAGAGGGACACCACTGGGTGGGGTGGGTAGTTAATGAGGTGAGTCTGATAAGGTAGCACCAGGAAACTAGCTCAGCCTAGTGCGGATGATCCCTCTGTCACACTCAATTAAAATGGCACTGAGAGAAATTATTGTCAGAATCTGCCCAATGGGTCATAGATTCTGTTGAAACCACTTCCAGTTACAAAGCTGCAGAACAAATGCTCATCTGCCTTCACACCAATATCCCTTTTACCCATCTTTCCAGGGAAGAGTGGCTCATGTTACAGGATGCGATCGAAGTGTCTACATTTCAGCATTCTGAAACCTGGGAACACATCCTTCCATGACACTGTCTCTCAGTCTCCCCCTCTCTGTCTCTACCCCAAACCCCTCCCATGTGGTGATATTTAAACTGATTCCCCCTCCATTTCTGGCTCTATGTCAGTGATGTCCATATCCACAGGAGTACTTTGTCATGGCACAATGTAGATATGGAGCTGTAAATGGGTGGGAGCTGCACGTCCTGTCACTTCCAGCATGGGCTGCAAGTTGCCCCACACTGGGCAGGGATCTAACAGAGTTACTTAGCAATGTACTGGCGTGGTGTACACAGTTCTACATGTTGGGAGGGTAACTGCTCCTGGTTTACAGATCAATGCACTGGGGTGGTGTACACAGTCCTACATGCTGGGAGGATGACTGCTCCTGGTTTACAGATCAATGCACTGGGGTGGGGTACACAGTCCTACATGCTTGGAGGGTGACTGCTCCTGGTTTACCGATCAATGCACTGGGGTGGGGTATACTGTCCTACATGCTGGGAGGGTAACTGCTCCTGGGTCACAGATTAATTCACAGGTGATTACTGCACAGGTCGCTGTGCTGGTCAGACTATCTGGTTGATGTGGTCTGTACAGTTCCCCGTGCTGAATCGATATTTGTTTCAGGTTCACACATTAGTGCTCTGCTGTGGTCTGCACAGCTGCCACTGCTGGACAGATATCTGATTCGGGTTTATAGACCAATGCACTGTTGTAGACTGCACTGCTTCCCCTGCTGAATACTTGCTGGAGGAACACAGCAAGCCAGGCAGCAACAGAAGGTGGAGATTTGGATGTTTCGGGTGTAGCCCTCCATCAGGACTCCTGCAGGAGGGTTACACCCGAAACGTCGACTTCTCCACCTGCTGATGTTTTCTGGCTTGCTGTGTTCTCCCAGATTCCTGTCTGTCCACTTTGGATTCCAACATCTATACCAGCTTTCCATAGTGCACAGATCTCTAGTCTACGTTTGAAGATAAGTGTCCTGACATGATCTGTGCAGTGTTCCACGATGGACAGATTGCTGTGTTGGATTGAACCGTACACTGCCCTGGTCTACACAGTGTTCCACGGTGAACAGATATCTCCGCTGAGTTTATGGTGTCAGGGCTGGTTCTGTGAGGTGGATCTAACCATTTCAGCTGATCTGGCAAAGCCTTTAGTTCCCATTCCTGTGATTGGGATGCCTTCAGTTCCGATTCCGTCCCTCACCCCATTAATATTACAGTGTGTCCAGGCACAGTACATCATGTTGGTGGGTGGATGGGGGGAAAGTTGATGGAAAGGTCAAGGAGTTCCCCAGAACGTTCTGTCCCCGACATTCTATAACTGACGTTCCCCGGAAAGTTCTGTCCCCGACATTCGAGAACTGACATTCCCCGGAACGTTCTGTCCCCGACATTCTATAACTGACATTCCCCGGAACGTTCTGTCCCTGACATTCTATTACTGACATTCCCCGGAACGTTCTGTCCCTGACGTTGTTTGTTTGTGAACGGCCGGACGTCAGTGAATTGAACAAACAATAAGATCCCGAGTGAAGAGATCCCGTTCCATGGAGAAGGAGACACTGTTCCGAAGGCCCCTCAGGCAGTTAAAGGTGTGAACACGTTTTCCCTGCGTTTACATTTCTTCATGACACAGGATCGATCACAATTTAGACCAAAATACAGGAAATTCCCAATCTCTGAATGTCTTCAGGAAACTGGGAGAGAATCCTTCAGGACAGCAACATTTCCACCCTCCGTATTAGGAACTGGGAAGGAGTTACCTGGGTCTGCACTCGAGTGATCGAGTGTGTGGGAATGTTCTAGAAACCATCTGTCCTCATGGATGTGTCTCTGTGTGTTTGGGGAGGGAGAGTTTCTTGTGGTTTATGTCACATTTTTGTCAGTAATTCTGACCTTCCCATTTGTTATTCCAGCTCCAATTATTTTAATAAATCCCTGAATACAGAGACACATTTGAAAATCTCACTGGGTCCCCAATCAAACGGGTCCCCCCTTTGCCTCCAGGCTGATGGATAATGGGTTTGTTTTCCTTCCTCACAGTTAACGTAGTGACCATCTACATCCTGCTTTATAAAGATTGTGGATTGTCTCCATGTGTCAGACGTTACCTGGGGGCCATGGCAGCAGCGGACCTCCTGGTCATTATCCTCGACCTGATCCTGAGACACATTCCCATTGTTTATTGGGAACAGTTTTCTTTCCTGAGGGACTCCGTCCCCGTGTGTAATATCCACGCTGTTCTGCTTTATGCAGCCACTGACTGCTCTGTCTGGTTCACCGTCACTTTCACCTTTGACCGGTTTGTGGCCATTTGTTGCCAGAAGCTGAAAAGTAAATATTGCAGTGAGAAAACGGCGGCTGTGGTTCTGGGAGCAGTGACTGTGCTGAGCTGTTTAAAGAACATTTCCTGGTATTTTATGCTCACGGCTCGGTATTGGCTGCAGAACCTCCCCTGGTTTTGTTACGTAACACTCGCTGTTCGTGACTCCATTGTCTGGGGCACAATCGAGTTCCTCCACCACATTCTAACCCCGGGTGTCCCATTTCTCCTGATTCTGCTGCTCAATGTTCTCACCGTCAGACACATTTTAGTGACCAGCAGAGCCCGCAGGAGACTCCGCGCTCACCCCAATGGGGACGCTCAGTCTGACACAGAAATGAGAAAACGAAAAAAATCCATCATTTTACTGTTTGTGATCTCGGCTAATTTTATCCTGTTATGGTCAACGTTAATGCTGTACTCTATATGGTACCGGATGTATGATATTGGGTATTACTCTGTGCATCTCGATCTCTTTGTGCAGGAATTGGCCTTCATGCTGCAGCTCCTCAGTTGCTGCACAAACACCGTGATTTATGCCGTGACACAGACTAAGTTCAGGCAGCAGCTGAAGAATGTGCTGAAATGTCCCTTCACCCAAATCCATCCATCAATCAAATTCCCTCATTAATCACACCATCCGGAATTCTCTAATTTCAGTTCAGTGTTTCAGCGATGGAGCAGCCTGTCGCTATGGTAACAGACTGAGGGTAGCGCTAGTTTGTCCATCCTTATCCCACAGGGGGGTTACAGGGAAACATTTCAACGTTTCTCACAACTCATGGGCCAGTGAGAAAAGTCACCATCCCATTGACCGCATCCATCACTTCCATTTGTAACCAATAAAAATGTTGATTAAAGCGTGCCGAGCAGCAGAGTGACTGATGTTGTTGTGTGTCTTTGTGTTGGAGAAACTAAGCTGGAGAGAGACAGACTCAGCCCCAAGTCCTGGTCCTCAGGGAAGGGGAAGGGGATGAGCATCGCACCCTGAGATCAGGAGTTGGGTTTAATCCCTATGTCCCCTCCACTGCAGCATGGCCTCCACATTTTCTCTCTCCCCCTCTCTCTCTGTCTGCACACTCACTCTGTCACTACCTCTCCCTTTCACTCCCTCTCTCTCTCTCTCACACCCCCAACCCCCGTTTCTCCACTTGCCTCCACTCTTCCCTCTCCCCCTTACCCTCACTCTGCCGTATCTGTCTCCCTACCGCAATTCCGTCTCGACCCCATTTTCCCCTCCCCCAACCTCCGACATCTCTCTATGCAATCACCCCACAACCGACCCCACCCCACACATGCAGCCACACGACCAACCCACACCCCCGCACCACCCACTCTCTGGGTTAGAGTGGGAGGGAAGGATCAGGGGGACAGAGAGTCAGAGAGAGAGGGAGGGAGGTAGAGGATGGAGAGAGATTCAGTCAAAGACAAAGAGAGGTAGGTGGGGGAGAGAGAGCTAGAGATACCGTGGGAGAGGGCATGAGAGTGAGAGAAGGTGGAGAGAGAGAGAGAGAAAGAGAAGGAGCGGGGAGAGATAGAGGGGAACAAGAGAGAGATAGGGTGAGGGAATGAGAGAGATAATGAGAGATAGAGACGAGAGAGATGAAAGGGAGGGGGCGAGAGAGAAAAGGGTGCAAATCTCAGAGAGAGAGAGAGAGAGAGAGGTACAGAGAGCGAGGGGGGTACAAGGAGAGAGAAAGGGGACGAGAGAGATGGGGAGGTGAGAGAGAGAAGAGGAGAGAGGGAAGAAAGGGAAGAGGGAAGAGAGAATGAGGGGGTGAGAGAGAGACAGGAGTGAGAAATGACAGGAGGACGGGGCAAAAGAGATCGGGATGGCAAGAGAGAGGGGGGAGTGAGAGAGAAGTGGAGTGAGAGAGAGGGGTGTCAAGAGAAAGAGAGAAGGAGTGGCAAGGAGCGGGGTGTTGAGAGAAAGAAGGAGCGAGAGAGAGAGGTGGTAAGAGAGCGAGAAAGAGATGGGCAACTGAGATTAAGGGAGGAATGAGAGGGAAAGGGAGCAATAGAGACAGAAGAAGCAAGAGAGAGAAACAGGTTTCGAGAGAGAGAGGGAGGCAAAAGAGAGATAGAGGGGGTGAGAGAGAAGGGTCGAAAGAGAGGGGGCGAGAGAGAGAGGGCAAGAAAGATAGAGTGTAATGGACAGAGAGAGGGTGAGAGAGACAACTAGTGAGAGAGGGGAAGGGCAAGAAGGAGAGAGGGCTCTGTGAGAGGGGGTTTGACAGAGAGGGGGCGAGAGAGAGGCTGACAGCGAGAGGGCAGGAGCAAGACAGGGCGATCGAGAGAGACAGAGAGAGGGAGAGGGGGAGAAATCAAAGGGAACACAGAGAGAGAGAATAAGGGGACAGAAGAGAGTCGGCGAGAGCAAGATGGACAGAAAGAAATGGACAGGTAGACGGGGGGGCGCGCGTATGTGAAAGACAGAGACAAGGAGAGAGAGACAGGGTGAGTGAGAGAGAGAGAGAGAGAGATGGAGAGATGGTGAAAGAGAGAGGAAAGAGAGAGTGGAAAGGTGAGAAGGAGAGAGGAGTGCGTGAGAGAGCGAGAGGGAGCAAGAGTGACGACGAAGGGGACGGCTGGAGAGAGACAGGATTTGAGCGAGGGAGCGAAAGAGAGAGATGGGTGAGAGAGGGAGATGGTGAGAGAGAGACGGGCGAGGAGAGAGAGAGACGGGGCAAGGAGAGAGAGAGAGACGGGGCGAGGAGAGAGAGACGGGGCGGGAACAAGAGAGAGAGACGGGGCGGGAACGAGAGAGAGAGAGACGGGGCGGGAACAAGAGACGGGGCACGAGGGAGGGAAGAGAGAGGGAGGGAGGGAAGAGAGAGGTAGGGAGGGAAGAGAGACGGAGGGAGGGAAGAGAGAGGGAGCGAGGGAAGAGAGAGGGAGGGAGGGAAGAGGGAGGGAGGGAAGAAAAAGGGAGGGGCGAAAAAGGGAGGGGCGAAAGAGGGAGGGGCGATAGAGGGAGGGGCGAGAGGGGGGCGAGAGGGGTGTGGCGAGAAAGAGAGAGTGGGGAGAGAGAGAGAGTCAGGCGAGAGAGAGAGAGAGAGGAGCGAGAGAGAGAGTGGCGAGAGAGAGAGAGCTGCGAGAGTGAGAAGGGAGTGCGAGAGAAATAGAGAGAGAGGTGCGAGAAAGAGAGAGTGGGCGAGAGAGAGAGAAGGGCGCGAGAGCCGACTGAAAGTGAGGGGGGCGAGAGAGAGAGAGGGGAGCGAGAAAGAGAAAGAGGGAGGGGGCGAGAGAGAGAGAGGGGAGCGAGAAGAGAGAGCGGGAGGGAAGAGAGGGAGGGAAGAGGGAGGGAGGGGAGTGAAAGGGAGGCACGGTGGCACAATGGTTAGAACTGCTGCCTCACAGCGCCTGTGACCTGGGTTCAATTCCGAGAGAGAGAGGGGGTGCGCGAGAGAGAGAGGGGGTGCGCGAGAAAGAGAGAGAGGAGAGAGGGGAGAGAGAGGAGAGAGGGGAGAGAGAGGAGAGAGAGGAGAGAGGGGAGAGGAGAGAGAGAGAGAGAGGAGAGAGAGGAGAGAGGGGGAGAGAGAGAGAGAGAGGAGAGAGAGAGAGAGGAGAGAGAGAGAGAGAGGAGAGAGAGAGAGAGAGAGGAGAGAGAGAGAGAGAGGAGAGAGAGAGGAGAGAGAGAGGAGAGAGAGAGAGAGAGAGAGAGAGGGAGAGAGAGAGAGAGAGAGAGAGAGGGGAGAGAGAGGGGAGAGAGAGAGAGAGAGGGGAGAGAGAGAGAGAGGGGGAGAGAGAGAGGGGCGAGTGAGAGAGAGAGAGGGGGCGGCGAGAGAGAGGGGGGAGAGAGAGGGGCGGGAGAGAGGGAGGGAGGTAAGAGAGAGAGGTAAGAGAGAGGGACAGGGGTCGAGAAAGAGAGAGGGGGTCGAGAAAGAGAGAGTGGGCGAGAGGGGGTGAGCGAGGTGTTGAGAAAGAGAGATGGGGCGGGAACGAGAGAGAGAGATAGAGAGACGGGGCGGGAATGAGAGACGTGGAACGAGAGAGGGAGGGAAGAGAGGGAAGGAAGAGAGGGAGGGAGCGAGAGAGGGGGGGCGCGACACAGAGAGGGGGTGCGAGAGAGAAAGGGGGCGAAAGATAGAGAGGGGCGAGAGAGAGGGAGGAAAGAGAGAGAGTTAAGAGTGAGGGAGGGGCGTCGAGAAAGAGCGAGAGTGGGCGAGAGAGAGGGGGGTCGAGAAAGAGATAGAGAGACGGGGCGGGAACGAGATATAGAGAGACGGGGCGCTAACGAAAGACGGGGGAACGAGAGAGGGAGGGAAGAGAGGAAGGGAGGGAAGAGAGGAAGGGAGGGAGGGGGCGAGAGAGAGGGGGGCGAGAGAGAGGGGGGCAGGTGAGAGGTGGCAAGTAAGAGAGAGGGAGGGAAGGCAAGAGAGAGGGAGGGAAGGCGAGAGAGAGGGAGGGAAGGCGAGAGAGAGGGAGGGAAGGCGAGAGAGAGGGAGGGGGTGAGAGAGGGACGGAAGGAGCGAGAGGGAGGGGGACGAGAGAAGGGGGGCGAGGGAGAGAAAGTGGGGGGGAGGTACAGAGGGAGCGAGGGGGAGAGAGAGAGAGAGGGAGGCGAGAGAGAGAGACGGAGCGAGGGAGAGAAAGAGGGGGGCGTGGGAGAGAGAGGGGGCGAGGGAGAGACAAAGAGAGAGAGAGAAAAAAGAGAGAAAAAGAGAGAGAGAGAAAAAGAGAGAGAGAGCGCCAGGGTTCGTGCGAAATGGGTTGGGGAGGGGAGGTGTTCTACGTTGATGCGTGAGGAGCGGGGGTGTGCGTGAGAGGGGCGCGAGCGTGAGACGAGAGGGAGGGAGGAAGGGGAGGGTGAGAAACAGTCGGACAAGAAATGGGAGGGTGACAGAGGAGGATGAGATAGGAAAGGGTGAGAGAGGGGAGGGCAAGAGAGGAGAGCGAGTGGGAGGGTGAGGATGAAAGAGGGGTGGGTGAGAGAGGGGTGGGGAGTAGAGGGTGAGAGGGAGGGAGAGGGCAAGATGCGGGATGGAGGGGAGAGAGGGGAGAGAGGGGGTGAGGGTGAGAAATGAGAGGGCGAGACAAGAGGGAGGGACGGAGGCTGAGTGTGGCGTGTGGATGGTGGTGAGATTCTGGCTGGGGGAGATGCATGGACAGCGGTGAGGTCAGTCTGTGGGTGGTGTCGAATTGCAGTGAGCGTGAGGCTGGGGGTAGAGTGTGGAAGGCAGTAAGGGTCTGGCTGGGGATCAGTGTGACGGTGATGAAGTGAGTGTGAGGGGGTCAGGATGACTGTGATGGTGTGTGTGAGAGGGGGGAAACGGTGATGGTGATGGAGTGGGTGTGAGGTGGTCAGTGTGACGGTGATGCAGTGGGTGTGAGGGGGTGAGGATGACGGTGATGGAGTGGGTGTGAGGGGGTCAGGGTGACGCTGATGCAGTGAGGGTGATGGGGTCAGGATGATGGTGATGGAGTGTGAGGGGGTCAGAGTGACTGTGATGGAGTGAGTCAGAGGTGTTAGAGTGACGGTGATGGAGCGAGAGTGAGGGGATCAGGGTGACTGGGATGGAGTGAGTGTGAGGGGGTCAAGGTGAGGGTGATGGAGTGAGTGTGAGGAGGTCAGGTTGACAGTGTTGGAGTGAGTGTGAGAGCGTCAGGGTGATGGTGATAGAGCGAGTGTGACGATATCTAGATGATGGTAATTGAGTGACTTTGAGGGTGGTCAGGATGAGTGTGATGGAGTGAGTGTGAGGGTTTCAGAGTCTCTGTGATGGAGTGGGTATGAGGGGCTAAGGGTGAGGGTGATGGAGTGAATGTAAGGGGGTCAAGTGTGACGGAGATAGAGTGAGTGTGAGGGGGTCAGTGTGATGGTGATGGAGTGAGTGTGAATGGGTCAGGGTGACGGTGATGGAGTCAGTGTGAGGATATCCAGGTGACAGTGATTGAGTGAGTTTGAGGGGGTCAGTGTGACAGTGATGGAGTGAGTGTGAGGGGGTCAGGGTGACAGTGATGGAGTGAGATTGATGGGGGTCAGAGTGACAGTGATGGAGTGTGTGAGGGGGTCATGGAGATGGTGATGGAGTGAGTGCGAGGGGATCAGGGTGAGAGTGATGGAGTGAGTGTGTGGGGATCAGTGTGACGGTGATGGAGTGAGTGTGAGGAGGTCAGGGTGATGGTGAGGGAGTGAATGTGAGGGAGTAAGTGTGATGGTGATGGAGTGAATGTGAGGGGGTCAGGGTGACGGAAATGGAGTGACTATGAGGGGGTCAGGGTGATGGTGATGGAGTGAGTGTGTGGGGATCAGGGTGACGGTGGTGGAGTGAGTGTGAGGGGGTCAGTTTGACGGTCATGGAGTACGTGTAAGAGGGTCAGAGCGACGGAGATAGAGTGAGTGTCAAGGGATAAGGGTGATGGTTATGGAGTGAGTGTGAATGGGTCAGGGTGTCAATGATGAAGTGACTGTGAGTGGAAAGGGTGAAAGTGATGGAGTGAGTGTGAGGTGATCAGCGTGACGGTAATGGAGTGAGTGTGAGTGGGACAGGGTGACAGTGATGCAGTGAGTGTGAGGGTATCAGGGTGAGGGTGATGGAGGGAGAGTGTGGGGGACAGGGTGACGGAGATGGAGTGAGTGTGAGAGGGTGACGGTGATCGACTGAGTGTGAGGTGGTCAGGGTGATGGATATGGATTGAGTGTGAGGGGTTCAGGGTAATGGAGATGGATTGAGTGTGAGGGGTTCAGGGTGAGGGCGATGGAGTGAATGTGAGGGGGTCAGGGTGAGTATGATGCAGCGAGTGCGGGGGATCAGGGTGAGAGTAATGGAGTGAGTGTGAGCGTACCTGGGTGAGAGTGATGGAGTGAGATTGAGGGGGTTAAGGGGACGGTAATGGAGTGAGTGTGAGTGGATCAGGATGATGGTGATAGAGTGAATGTTAGCGGGTCAGGGTGGCTGAGATGGAAAGACTGTGAGGGGGCCAGGGTAACAGTGATGGAGTGAGTGAGAGTGGGTCAGGTTGATGGAGATGGATTGAGAGTGAGGGGTTCAGGGCGACGGTGATGGAGTGAGTGAGAGTGGGTCAGGGTGACGGTGACGGAGTGAGTGTGAGGGAGTCAGGGTGATGGAGATGGATTGAGTGTGAGGGGTTCAGGGTGAGGGCGATTGAGTGAGTGTGAGAGGATAAGGGTGAGGGTGATGGAGTGAGTGTGAGGGAGTCATGGTGACGGTGAAGGGGTCAGGGCGATGGTTGTTGACTGAGTGTGAGGGGTCAGTGCGACGGCGATAGAGTGAGTGTGAGGGGATCAGTGTGACTGTGATGGAGTGAGTGTGAGGGGATCAGTGTGACTGTGATGGAGTGAGTGTGAGGGGGTCAGTCAGACGGATGGAGTGAGTGTGAGGGTGCCAGTGTGATAGTGATGGAGTGAATGACAGAGGTTCTGGGCGACTTTGATGGAGTGAGTGTGAGGGGGTCAGGGTGACCATGATGGAGTGAGTGTCAGGGTATCAGTGTGAGAGTGATGGACTGAGTGTGAGGGGGTCAGGGTGACGGCAATGGAGTGAGTATGAGGGGGTCAGGGAAATGGTGATGGAGTGAGAGTGAATGGGTCAGTGTGACAGTGATCGAGTGAGAGTGAATGGTTCAGGGCGACTGTTATGGAGTGAGTGTGAGGAGGTCATGGTGACGGTCATGGAGTGAGTCTGAGCGCGTCACGGTGACGGAGATTGAGTGAGTGTGAGGGGGTCAGGTTGAGAGTGATGATGTGAGTGTGAGTGGGCCAGTGTGGCGGTGATGGAGTGACTTGAGGAGGTCAGATTGACTGTGATGGAGTGAGTGAGAGCTGGTCAGTGTGACGGAGATGGAGTGAGTGTGAGGGGGTCAGGGTGACGGTGATGGAGTGAGTGTGAGGGGGTCAGGATGACGGTGAGAAATGAGTGTTTGGAGGTCAGGGTGATTGATTGAGAGTGAGGGGTTCAGTGTGACGGTGATGTATCGAGTATGAGGGGATTAGATTGATGTTGATGGAGTGAGTGTGAGGGGGTTAGGATGACAGCGATGGAGTGACTGTGAGGGGGTCAGAGTGACCGTGATAGAGTGAATGTGAGTGGGTCAGTGTGATGGCAATGGTGTGAATGTGAGGGAGTCAGGTTGGCAGTGATAGTGAGAGTGAGGAAGATAGGGTGATGGCGATGGAGTGAGTGTGAGGGTATCAGTGTGGCGGTGATTGAGTGCGTGTGAGAGAGTCAGGGTGATGGTGATGGAGTGACTGTGAGTGGGACAGGGTGATGGTGATGGAGTGAGTGAGAGGGGGTCATGATGACGGATGTCGAGCGAGTGTCGGGGGTTAGGGTGACGGTGATGGAGTGAGTGTGTGGGGGTCAGGGTGACGGTAATGGAGTGAGTGTGAGGGGTTAGGGAGATGGAGGGAGTGACAGTGGGACGGGGACTGTGATGGAATGAGAGTGAGTTGATCAGTGTGATGGAGATAGCGTGAGGGGGTGAAGGTGAGTGTGATGCAGTGAGTGAGAGGGTGTCAGAGTGACGGTAATGGAGTGTGAGAGAGGGGGTCAGGATGACGGTGATAGTGAGAGTATCAGAGGTTCAGGGTGACGCTGATGGAGTGAGTGTGAGGAGGGGCAGGGAGATGCAGTGATTGCGAGAGGGTCAAGGTGATGCTAATGGAGCGAGTGTGAGGGTGGCAGAGAGATGAACGGAGTGTGAGTAGGGCGGGGGGCTGTGATGGAGTGAGTGTGAGTGGATCAGTGTGCTGGAATGAGTATGGGAGGTCAGGGTGACGCTGATGTAGTGATGCAAAGGGTTCAGTGTGATGGTGATGGAGCGAGTTTGAGGGGTTCTGCGAGAAGGTGATGAAGCGAATGTGGGGGGGTCAGGGTGACGTTAATGGAGCGAGGGTCGGAGGTCAGGGTGACGGTGATGGAGTGAGTGAGAGGGGGTCAGGATGACGGTGATAGATTGAGGGCGAAAGGGTCAGTGTGACGGAGATGGAGTGAGTGTGAAAAGATCACGCTGATGGATATGGAGTGAGTGAGAGAGATTCGGGGCGACGGTAATGGAGGGAGTGTGAGGTAGTCAGGATGACTGTGATGGAGGGAGTGTGAGACGGTCAGGATTACGGCGATGGAGTGGGTGTATGGGGATCAGGGTGACAGTGATCGAGTGAGTGTGAGGGGATTAGTGTGAGAGTAACGAAGGGAGTGTGAGGGGATCACAGTGACAGAGATGCAGTGAGTGGGAGGAGGTCAGTGTGACTGTGATGGAGTGAGTGCGAAGCATTCAGTTTGATGGTAATGGAGCGAGTGTGAGGGGGTCAGGGTGATGGTAATGGAGCGAGGGTCAGGGTGACGGTGATGGAGTGAGTGAGAGAGGGTAAGGGTTACGGTGATGGAGTGAGTGTGAAAGGGTCAGTGTGACGGAGATGGAGTGAGTGTGAAAGGGTCAGTGTGACGGAGATGGAGTGAGTGTGAGTGGGTGAGGTTGACGGTGGTGCAGGGAGTGTGAGGTGGTCAGTGTGACTGTGATGGAGGGAGTGTGAGAGGGTCAGGTTTACGGTGATGAAGTGGGTGTGTGGGGATCAGGGTGAGTGGGTCAAGGTGACACAGGTGGAATGAGTATCAGGGGGTGAGGTTGACCGTGATGGAGTGAGTGTGAGGAGGTCAGGGTGACGGTGATGGAGTGTGTCTGAGGGGTCAGAGAGACCGTGATGGAGTGAGTGTGAGTGGGTCAATGTGACGGAGATGGTGTGAATGTGATGGGGTCAGGGTGGCAGTGATACAGTAAGTGAGAGAGTATCGTGGTGAAGGTGATGGGAGTGAGTGTGATGGGATGAGAGTGACGGAGAAGGGGTGAGAGTGATAGTGTCAGGGAGACGGTGATGGAGTGAGTGTGAGGTGGCCAGGGTGACGGTGATGGAGGGAGTGTGAGGTGGTCAGGGTAACATTGATGGAGCAATTTTTAGGGGGTCAGAGTTACGGTGATGGTGTGAATGTGAAAGGGTCAGTTTGAGAGGGTAGGGAGACAGTGAGTGTGAAGGGGTCAGGATGACGGTGAAGAATGAGTATGACGGGGTCAGGATGATGGTGAGGAATGAGTGTTAGGGGGTCAGGGTGATGGAGTGAGTATGCGGGAGTCAGGGTGATTGTGGTGGAGTACATGTGAGTGGGTTAGGGTGAGAGTGATGGAGTGAGTATGAGCATACCAGCGTGAGAGTGATGGAGTGAGTGTGAGGGGATCAGGGTGACTATGATGGAGTGAGGGAGAGAGGATGTGGGTGACGGTAATGGAGTGAGTGTGGGGGGAAGAGGTTGATGATGATGGAATGGGTGTGAGGAAGTCAGGGTGAAGGTGATGGAGTGAGTGTGTGGTGAAAAGTGTGACGGTGATGGAGTGAGGGTGAGGGGGGTCAGGGCGATGGTGGTTGACAGATTGTGAGGGGGTCAGTGCGACGGCGATGGAGTGAAAGTGATGGGGTCAGTGCGAAGGCGAGGGCGTGAGTGTGAGGGTGTCAGTGTGGCTGTGATGGAGTGAGTGTGAGGGGGTCAGTGTGACTGTAATGGAGTGAGTTTAAGGGGGTCAGAGAAACCGTGATGGAGTGAGTGAGAGAGTGTCTGTGTGATGGTGTTGGTGTGAATGTGAGGGGGTCAGAGTGACGGTGATTGATGAGTGTGAGGGGGTCAGTGAGACTGTGATGGAGTAAGAGTGAGGGGGTCAGGGCGACGGTGATGGATTGAGTATGAGGGGGTCAGGGTGACGGTGATGTGGTGAGTGTGAGGGTGCCAGTGTGATAGTGATGGAGTGAGTGTGAGGGCACCAGTGTGATAGTGATGGAGTGAATGAGAGAGGTTCTGAGCGACGTTGATGGAGTGAGTGTGAGGGGGTCAGGGTGATGGTAATGGAGTGAGTATGAGGTGGTCAGGGAAACGGTGATGGAGTGAGAGTGAATGGGTCAGTGTGACAGTGATCGAGTGATAGTGAATGGTTCAGGGTGACGGTGATGGAGTGAGTGTGAGGGGGTCAGGGTGATGGTGATGGAGTGAGTCTGAGCGAGTCACGGTGACGGAGATGGAGTGAGTGTGAGGGGGTCAGGTTGAGAGTGATGATGTGAGTGTGAGTGGATCAGTGTGACGGAGATGGAGTGAGTGTGAGAGAGTCAGGGTGACGGTGATGGAGTGACTGAGAGTGGGACAGGGTGATGGTGATGGAATGAGTGTGAGTGGGTCAGTGTGACAGGGATGGTGGAAATGTGAGCGGGTCAGGGTGGCGGTGATGCAGTGAGTGTGAATGTATCAGGTTGATGGTGATGGAATGAGTGAGAAGGGGTCATGATGATGTTGGTAGAGCGAGTGTCGGGGGTTAGGGTGACGGTGATGGAGTGAGTGTGTGGGGGTCAGGGTGACATTGATGGAGTGAATATGAGGGGCTCAGGGTGAGGGTGAGGAGTGAGTGGGAGGGTGTCACGGTGACGGCGATGGAGTGAATGTGAGGGGGTCAGGGTAATGGTGATGGATTGAGTGTGAGGGGGTGAGGTTGACAGTGATGCAGGGAGTGTGATGGGGTCAGGGTGACGGTGATGGAGGGAGTGTGAGGTGGTCAGAGTGGCGGTGATGGAGGAAGTGTGAGTGGGTCAGGATGACAGCGATGGAGTGAGTGTGAGGGTGTCAGTGTGGCGGTGATGGAGTGAGTGTGAGGAGGTAAGTGTGATGGTGATGGAGGGAATGTGAGGGGGTCAGGGTGACGGTAATGGAGCGAGGGTCAGGGCGTCAGGTTGACAGTGATGGAGTGAGTGAGAGAGGGTCAGTGTGACGGAGATGGAGTGAGTGTGAAATGGTCACGGTGATGGAGATGGAGTGAGTGTGAGGGAGTGAGGTTGACGTTGATTCAGGGAGTGTGAGGGGGTCAGGGTAACTGTGATCGAAGGAGTGTGAGTGGGTGAAGTTTACGGTGATGCAGAGAGTGAGAGGGTGTCAAGGTGACAGTGATGGAGTGTCTCTGAGGGGTCAGAGTGACTGTGATGGAGTGATTGTGAGTGGGTCAGTGTGACAGTGATGGTATGAATGTGAGGGGGTCAGAGCGACAGTGATGGAGTGAGTGGGAGGGGATCAGTGTGACGATAATGGAGTGAGTATGAGGGTGTCAGGGTGATGCTGATGGAGCGAGTGTGAGTGGGCAAGGAGATGCAGTGAGTGCAGGAGAGTCAGGGTGATGCTAATGGAGCGAGTGTGAGGTGAGCAGAGAGATGGAGGGAGTGTGAGTAGAGCGGGAGACTGTGATGTAATGTGTGAGGGGATCAGTGTGATGGAATGAGTGTAAGAGGGTCAGGGTGACGCTGATGGAGTGAATGTGATTGTGATGGAGTGAGTGTGAGGGGGTCTGTGAGAAGGTGATGGAGTGAGTGTGAAGGGTTCAGTGTGATGGTGATGGAGTGAGTGTGAGGGTGTCGGCGAGAAGGTGATGGAGTGAGTGTAAGGGGGTCAGGATGACGTTGAGGAATGAGTGTGAGGAGGTTAGGTTAATGGAGTGAGAGTGAGGGGGTCAGTGTGACGGTGATAGATTGAGTGTGAAAGGGTCAGTGTGATGGAGATGGAGTGAGTGTGAAAGTGTCACGGTGATGGAGATGGGGTGAGTGAGAGGGGGTGAGGTTGACGGTGATGGAGTGAGTGTGAGGGGGTCAGGGTGATGGTGATAGAGTGAGTGAGAGAGGTTCAGGGCGAAGGGGATGGATGGAGTATGAGGTTATTCAGGGTGACGGTGATGGAGTGAGTGTGAGGGAGTTAGGGTGACTGTGATCGAGTGAGTTTGAGGGAGTCAGTGTGGCGGTGATGGTATGAATGTGAGGGGGTCAGGGTGAGGGTGATGGAAAGAGTGTGAGGGTATCAAGGTGAGGGTGATGGAGTGAGTGTGAGGGAAACAGTGTTACAGTGATGGATTGAGTTTGAGGGAGTCAGGGTGAGCGTTAAAGAGGCAGTGTGAGAGGCTCTCAGCGACGGTGATGTATGGAGTGTGAGATGGTCAGGATGACGGTGATGCAGGGAGTATGAGGCGGTCAGGGTGACGGAGATGGTGTGAATGTGAGGGGGTCAGGGTGAGGGTGATGGAGTGAGTGTAAGGGTATCACGATGATGGTGATGGAGTGTGTCTGTGGGGGGTCAGAGTGACCGTGATGGAGTGAGTGAGAGTGGGTCAGGGTAACGGTGTTGGATTGATTGTGCGGGGGTCAGTGTGACAGAAATGGAGTGAGTGTGAGGTGGTCAGGGTGATGGTGATGGAGTGAACGTGAGGGTATCAGTGTGACAGTGATGGAGTGAGTCTGAGGGGGTCAGGGTAACCGTGATGGAGTGAGTGTGAGGTGGTCAGGGTGACATTGATGGAGTGAGTGTGAGGGGGTCAGGGTGAGATTGATGGAGTGAGTGAGACGGTCCGGGTGGCGGTGATGGAGTGAGTGTGAGGGAATCAGTGTGAGATTGACGAAGGGAGTGTGAGGGGATCACGGTGATGGCGATGCAGTTAGTGAGAGGGGGTCAGTGTGACTGTGATGGAGTGAGTGTGAGGGGATCAGGGTGATGGTGATGGAGTGAGTGCGAGTGGGTCAAGTGACACAGGTGGAATGAGAATGAGGGGGTGAGGTTGACCATGATGGAATGAGTGTGAGGGGGTCAGGGTGACAGTGATAGAGGGAGTGTGAGGGGGTCAGGGTGACGGTGATGGTGTGTGTCTGAGGGGTCAGAGAGACCGTGATGGAGTGAGTGTGAGTGGGTCAGTGTGACGGTGATGGTGTGAAAGTGAGGGGGTCAGGGTGGCAGTGATACAGTGAGTGAGAGGGTATCAGGGTGAGGGTGATGGGAGTAAGTGTGATTGGATCAGGGTGACGGTGAAGGGGTGAGAGTGACGGTGTCAGGGAGATGGTGATGGAAGGAGTGTGAGGGGGTCAGGGTGACGGTGATGGAGTGAGTGTGTGGGGGATCAGGGTTTCGGTGATGCAGTGGGTTTGAGGGGGTCACGGTGAGGGAGATGGAGCGATTTTGAGGGGGTCAGAGTGACGGTGATGGTGTGAATGTGAAAGGGTCAGGGTGACCGTGATGGAGTTGGTTTGAGGGGGCAGGGTGACAGTGATGGAGTGAGTGTGAGGGTGTCAGGATGACGGTGAAGAATGAGTATGAGGGGGTCAGGATGACGGTGAGGAATGAGTGTGAGGGAGTCAGGGTGATCATAATGGAGTACGTGTGAGTGTGTTAGGAGTAAGTATGAGCATATCAGCGTGAGGGTGATGGAGTGAGTTTGAGGAGGTCAGGGTGACAGTGATGGAGTGCGGGAGAGAGGATGTGGGCGACGGTAATGGAGCGAGTGTGAGGGGGGAGAGGTTGATGATGGAGTGGGTGTGAGGAAGTCAGGGTGAAGGTGATGGAGTGAGTGTGTGGTGAACAGTATGACGGAGATGGAGTGAGGGTGAGGGGGTCAGGGTGATGGTGATGGAGTGAGTGTGACGGGGTCAGGTTGAGAGTAATGGAGTGAGTGTGAGACGTTCTCGGCAACTGTGACGGAGGGAGTGTGAGGTGGTCAGGATGACGGTGATGGAGTGAGTGTGAGGGGGTCAGGGTGAGAGTGATGGAGTGAGTGTGAGGGGGAAAGCTTGACGGTGATGGAGTGAGTCTGAGGGTGTGAGGTTGATGGTGATGAGTGAGTGTGAGGGGTTCAGGGTGACGGTGATGGAGTGACTGTGAGGGGGTCAGAGTGGCGGTGATGGAGCGACTGTGAGGGGTTCAAGGTGGCGGTGATGCAGTGAGAGTGAGGGGGTCAGCGTGAGGGAGATGGAGTGAGTGTGAGGTTCTCAGGCTGACAGAGATTGAGCGACTGTGAGGGGTTCAGTGTGCCAGTGAAGGAGTGAGTTTGATGGGGTCAGGGTGACAGTGATGGAGTGAGTGAGAGAGGCTCTGGGCGGCGATGATGGAGAGAGTGTGAGGGGGTCAGAGTAACGGTGATGGAGTGAGAGTGTGTGTATCAGTGTGGGGGTGATGGAGTGAGTGTGAGAGAGACAGCTTGACGGTGATGCAATAAGTCTGAGGGGGTGTGGTTGATGGTGATGGAGTGAGAGTAAGAGGGTCAGGTTGACGGTGATGGAGTGAGTTTGAAGAGGTCAGGGTGACTGTAATGGAGCGAGTGAGAGGGGATCAAGGTGACGATGATGGAATGAGTGTGAGTGGGTCAGAGTGATGGTGATTGTGTGAATGTGAAGGGTCTGGTTGACGGTGATGGAGTCAGTTTGAGGGGGTCAGGATGACGGTGTTGGAGTGAGTGAGAGGGGGTCAGGGTGATCGTGATGAAGTACGTGTGAGTGGGTTAGGGTGAGAGTGATGGAGTGAGTGTGAGCGTATCAACGTGAGGGTGATGGAGTGAGTGTGAGGGGGTCAGGGTGACCGTGCTGGAGTTAATGAGAGGGATTCTGGGCAGCGGTGATTGAGGGAGTGTGAGGTGTTCAGGATGATGGTGATGGAGTGAGTATGAGGGTATCAAGGTGAGGGTGATGGAGTGAGTGTGAGGGGGCAAGGAGATGCAGTGAGTGGAGGAGGGTCAGGGTGATGCTAATGGAGCGAGTGTGAGGGGAGCAGAGAGATGGAGTGAGTGTGAGTAGAGCGGGAGACTGCGATGTAGTGAGTGTGAGGGGATCAGTGTGAAGGAATGAGTGTGAGAGGGTCAGGGTGACGCTGATGGAATGAGTGTGATTGGGTCGGTGTGACTGTGATGGAGTGAGTGTGAAGGGTTCAGTGTGACGGTGATGGAGTGAGTGTGAGGGGTTCTGCGAGAAGGTGATGGAGTGAGTGTAAGGGGGTCAGGATGACGTTGAGGAATGAGTGTGAGGAGGTTAGGTTATTGGAGTGAGAGTGAGGGGGTCAGTGTGACGGTGATGGTGTGAATGTGAGAGGGTCAGGGTGACGGTGATGGAGTGAGTGTGAGGGGATCAGGGTGATGGTGATAGAGCGAATGTGAGGGGGTCAATGTGAAGTTGATGGAGTGTGTGAGAGTGGGTCAGTGTGACGGTGATGGAGGGAGTGTGAGGTGGTCAGGGTGGCGTTGATGGAGCGACTGTGAGGGGTTCAGGGTGGCTGTGATGCAGTGAGAGTGAGGGGGTCAGGGTGAGGGAGATGGAGTGAGTGTGAGGTTCTCAGGGTGACAGAGATGGAGCGACTGTGAGGGGTTCAGGGTGCCAGTGAAGGAGTGAGTTTGATGGTGCCAGGGTGACAGTGATGGAGTGAGTGTGAGCGTATCAACGTGAGGGTGATGGAGTGAGTGTGAGGGGGTCATGGTGACGGTGATGGAGTGAGTGAGAGGGATTCTGGGCGGTGATGATGGAGAGAGTGTGAGGGGGTCAGAGTAACGGTGATGGAGTGAGAGTGTGTGTATCAGTGTAAGGGTGATGGAGTGAGTGTGAGAGGGACAGCTTGACGGTGATGGAGTGAGCCTGAGGGGCTGAGGTTGATGGTGATGGAGTGAGAGTGAGAGGGTCAGGATGACGGTGATGGAGTGAGTGTGAAGAGGTCAGGGTGACTGTGATGGAGCGAGTGAGAGGGGATCAGGGTGACGGAGATGGAATGAGCGTGAGTGGGTCAGGACGACGGAGATGGAGTGAGTCTGAGTGGGGTGAGGTTAACGGCGTGAGAGAGAGTGTGAGCGGGTCATTGTTACGGTGATGGAGTGAGTGTGAGTGGGTCAGAGTGATGGTGATTGTGTGAATGTGAAGGGGTCAGGGTGACGGTGATGGAGTCAGTTTGAGGGGGGCAGGGTGACGGTGATGGAGTGAGTGTGAGGAGGTCAGGATAATGGTGATGAATGAGTGTGAGGGAGTCAGGGTGATCGTGATGGAGTACGTGTGAGTGAGTTAGGGTGAGAGTGATGGAGTGAGTGTGAGCGTATCAATGTGAGGGTGATGGAGTGAGTGTGACCGGGGTCAGAGTGACCGTGCTGGAGTGAGTGAGAGGGGTTCTGTGCAACGGTGATTGAGGGAGTGTGAGGTGTTCAGGATGACGGTGATGGAGTGAGTGTGAGGGTATCAGGGTGAGGGTGATGGAGTGATTGTAGGGATCAGTGTGAAGGAATGAGTGTGAGAGGGTCAGGGTGACGCTGATGGAGTGAGTGTGATTGGGTCGGCGTGACTGTGATGGAGCGAGTGTGAGGGGGTCTGCGAGAAGGTGATGGAGTGAGTGTGAGGGGTTCAGGATGACGTTTAGAAATGAGTGTGAGGAGGTTAGGTTAATGAAGTGAGAGTGAGGGGGTCAGTGTGACGGTGATGGTGTGAATGCGAGAGGGTCAGGGTGACGGTGATGGAGTGAGTGTGAGGGGATCAGGGTGATGGTGATGGAGCGAGTGTGAGGGCGTCAGGGTGAAGTTGATGGAGTGTGTGAGAGTGGGTCAGGGTGACGGTGATGGAGTGAGTGTGAGGTGGTCAGGGTGACGGTGATGGAGTGAGTGTGAGGGGGTCAGGGTGACCGTGATGGAGTGAGTGCGAGGGGGTCAGTGTGGCGGTGATGGTATGAATGTGAGGGTGTCAGGGTGAGGTCGATGGAGTGAGTGAGAGGGTCTGGGTGATCATGATGGAGTGAGTGTGAGGGGATCAGTGTGAGAGTGACGAAGGGAGTGTGAGGGGATCACGGTGATGGAGATGCAGTGAGTGGGAGGGGGTCAGTGTGACTGTGATGGAGTGAGTGTGAGGGGATCAGGGTGATGGTGATAGAGTGAGTGTGAGTGGGTCAAGTGACGCAGGTGGAATGAGTATGAGGGGGTGAGGTAGACCATGATGGAGTGAGTGTGAGGGGGTCAGGGTGACAGTAATAGAGGGATTGTGAGGGGGTCAGGGTGACGGTGATGGAGTGTCTCTGAGGTGTCACAGAGACCGTGATGGAGTGAGTGTGTGTGGGTCAGTGTGACGGAGATGGTGTGAATGTGAGGGGGTCAGGGTGGCAGTGATACCGTGAGTGAGAGGGTATCGGGGTGAGGGTGATGGGAGTGAGTGTGATGGGATCAGGGTGACGGTGAAGGGGTGAGAGTGACGGTGTCAGGGTGACGGTGATGGAGGGAGTGTGGGGGGGTCAGTCTGACGGTGATGGAGTGAGTGTGAGGGGATCAGGGTTTCGGTGATGCATTGGGTTTGAGGGGGTCACGGTGAGGGTGATGAGCGATTTTGAGGGGGTCAGATTGACGGTGGTGGTGTGAATGTGAAAGGGTCAGGGTGACCGTGATGGAGTCAGTTTGAGGGGGCGGGGTGACAGTGATGGAGTGAGTGTGAGGGTGTCAGGATGACGGTGAAGAATGAGTATGAGGGGGTCAGGATGATGGTGAGGAATGAGTGTGAGGGGGTCAGGGTGATGGAGTGAGTGTGAGGGAGTCACGGTGATCGTGATGGAGTGCTTGTGAGTGGGTTAGGAATGAGTATGAGCATATCAGCGTGAGGGTGTTGGAGTGAGTGTGAGGAGGTCAGGGTGACTCTGATGGAGTGAGGGAGAGAGGATGTGGGCGACGGTAGTGGAGTGAGTGTGAGGGGGAAGAGGTTGATGATGGAGTGGGTGTGAGAAAGTCAGGGTGAAGGTAATGGAGTGAGTGTGTGGTGAACAGTGTGACGGAGATGGAGTGAGGGTGAGGTGGTAAGGGTGATGGTGATGGAGTGAGTGTGAGGGGGTCAGGTTCAGAGTGATGAAGTGAGTGTGAGGCGTTCTCGGCGACTGTGATGAGGGAGTGTGAGGTGGTCAGGATGACGGTGATGGAGTGAGTGTGGGGGGTCAGGATGAGAGTGATGGAGTGAGTGTGAGAGGGACAGCTTGTCGGTGATGGAGAGAGTCTGAGGGGGTGAGGTTGATGGTGATGAGTGAGTTTGAGGGGGTCAGGGTGACGGTGATGGAGTGAGAGTGAGAGGGTCAGGATGACGGTGATGGAGTGACGGTGAGGGGTTCAGGGTGGCGGTGATGCAGTGAGAGTAAGGGGGTCAGGGTGAGGGAGATGGAGTGAGTGTGAGGTTCTCTGGGTGACAGAGATGGAGCGGCTGTGAGGGATTCAGTGTGCCAGTGAAGGAGTGAGTTTGATGGGGTCAGGATGACAGTGAAGGAGTGAGTGTGAGGGGGTCATGGTGACAGTGACGGAGTGAGTGAGAGAGGCTCTGGGCGGCGATGATGGAGAGAGTGTGAGGTGGTCAGAGTGACGCTGATGGAGTGAGAGTGTATATATCAGTGTGAGGGTGATGGAGTGAGTGTGAGAGGGACAGCTTGACGGTGATGGAGTGAGTCTGAGGGGGTGAGGTTGATGGTGATGGAGTGAGAGTGAGAGGGTCAGGATGACGGTGATGGAATGAGTGTGAAGAGGTCAGGGTAACTGTGATGGAGCGAGTGAGAGGGGATCAGGGTGACGGAGATGGAATGAGCGTGAGTGGGTCAGGACGACGGAGATGGAGTGAGTCTGAGGGGGGTGAGGTTAACGGCGTGAGAGAGAGTGTGAGCGCGTCATTGTTACGGTGATGGAGTGAGTGTGAGTGGGTCAGAGTGATGGTGATTGTGTGAATGTGAAGGGGTCAGGTTGACGGTGATGGAGTCAGTTTGAGGAGGTAAGGATAATGGTGAGGAATGAGTGTGAGGGAGTCAGGGTGACGCTGATGGAATGAGTGTGATTGGGTCGGCGTGACTGTGATGGAGTGAGTGTGAAGGATTCAGTGTGATGGTGATGGAGCGAGTGTGAGGGGTTCTGCGAGAAGGTGATGGAGTGAGTGTGAGGCGGTCAGGATGATGTTGAGGAATGAGTGTGAGGTGGTTAGGTTAATGGAGTGAGAGTGAGGGGTTCAGTGTACCGGTGATGGTGTGAATGCGAGAGGGTCAGGGTGACGGTGATGGAGTGAGTGTGAGGGGATCAGGGTGATGGTGATGGAGCGAGTTTGAGGGGATCAGGGTGAAGTTGATGGAGTGTGTGAGAGTTTTTCAGGGTGACGGTGATGGAGGGAGTATGAGGTTATTCAGGGTGACGGTGATGTAGTGAATGTGAGGGGGTCAGGGTGACCGTGATGGAGTGAGTTTGAGGGGGTCAGTGTGGCGGTGATGGTATGAATGTGAGGGTTTCAGGGTGAGGGTGATGGAGTGAGTGTGAGGTTATTAATGTGAAGGTGATGGAGTGAGTGTGAGGGGAACAGTGTTACGGTGATGGAGTGAGTGTGAGGGGGTCAGGGTGACGGCGATGGAGTGAGTGTGAAAAGCTCACGGTGATGGAGATGGAGTGAGTTTGAGGGGGTCAGTGTGGCGGTGATGGTATGAATGTGAGGGTTTCAGGGTGAGGGTGATGGAGTGAGTGTGAGGTTATTAATGTGAAGGTGATGGAGTGAGTGTGAGGGGAACAGTGTTACGGTGATGCAGGAAGTGTGAGGGGGTAAGGGTGACGGTGATGGAGGAAGTGCGATGGGGTCAGGTTGACAGTGATGGAGTAACTGAAGGGTCCGAGTGACCGTGATGGAGTGAGTGTGAGTGGGTCCATGTGACGGTGATGGTGTGAATCTGACGGGTCAGGGTGGCGGTGATGGAGTGAGTGTGTGTGGGTCAGAGTAACATTGATGGAGTGAGTGTGAGGGGGTCAGGGTGAGGGTGATGGAGTGAGTGTGAGGTGGTCAGGGTGACGGTGAAGGGAGTGAGTGCGAGGGGGTCAGAGTGCCGGTAATGGAGTGATTGTGAGGGGGTGAGTTCGACAGTGATGGAGTTGAGTGTGAAGGTTGCACTGTGATGATGATGGAGTGATTGTGAGTGGATCAGGGTACCCATGATGGAGTGAGTGTGATGGGGTCAGGGTGAGGTTGATGGAGTGAGTGTGAGGGGATCAGGGTGAGGTTGATGGAGTGAGTGAGTGGGTCCGGGTGACAGTGATGGAGTGACTGTGAGGGGGTCAGTGTGAGAGTGATGAAGGGAATGTGAGGGGATCACAGTGACAGAGATGCAGTGAGTGTTAAGGGGTCAGGGTGCATTTGATGCAATGAGTGAGGGGTCAAGTGTGTCGGTGATGGAGTGAGTGTGAGGGTGTCAGGGTACAGTGATGTAGTGAGTGTGAGGTGGTCAGGGTGACGGTAATGGATTGAGTGTGAGAGGGTCAGGGTGACGGTAATGGAGTGAGTGTGCGGGGTTAGGGAGATGGAGGGAGTGAGAGTGGGACGGGGGACTGTGATGGAATGAGAGTGTGTTGATCATTGTGATGGAGATAGCGTGAGGGAGTGAGGGTGAGGGTGATGCAGTGAGTGAGAGGGTGTCAGGGTGACGGTAATGGAGTTTGAGAGAGGGTGTCAGGGTGACGGTAATGGAGTGAGTGTGAGGGGGTCAGTGTGACAGTGATGGAGTGATTGTGAGGGGGTGAGTTCGACAGTGATGGAGTTGAGTGTGAAGGTTGCACTGTGATAATGATGGAGTGAATGTGAGTGGATCAGGGTACCCGTGATGGAGTGAGTGTGATGGGGTCAGGGTGAGGTTGATGGAGTGAGTGAGAGGGTCCGGGTGACAGTGATGGAGTGACTGTGAGGGGGTCAGTGTGAGAGTGATGAAGGGAATGTGAGGGGATCACGGCAACAGAGATGCAGTGAGTGGGAGGGGGTCAGCGTGCGTTTGATACAATGAGTGAGGGGTCCAGTGTGTCGGTGATGGAGTGAGTGTGAGGGTGTCAGGGTACAGTGATGTAGTGAGTGTGAGGTGGTCAGGGTGACGGTAATGGATTGAGTGCGAGAGGGTCAGGGTGACGGTAATGGAGTGAGTGTGAGGGGTTAGGGAGATGGAGGGAGTGAGAGTGGGACGGGGGACTGTGATGGAATGAGAGTGAGTTGATCAGTGTGATGGAGATGAGGGGGTGAGGGTGATGCAGTGAGTGAGAGGGTGTCAGGGTGACGGTAATGGAATGTTAGAGAGGGGTAAGGATGACGGTGATCGTGAGAGTATCAGAGGGTCAGGGTGACGCTGATGGAGTGAGTGTGAGGAGGGGCAGGGAGATGCAGTGAGTGCGAGAGGATCAGGGTGATGCTAATGGAGCGAGTGTGAGGGTGGCAGAAAGATGAAGGGAGTGTGAGTAGTGCGGGGGACTGTGATGGTGTGAGTGTGAGTGGATCAGTGTGCTGGAATGAGTATGAGGGGGTCAGGGTGACGCTGATGGAGTGCGTATGAGGGGATCAGCGTGACTGTGATGGAGTGATGCGAAGGGTTCAGTGTGTTGGTGACGAAGCGAGTGTGAGGGGGTCTGTGAGAAGGTGATGGAGCGAGGGTCGGAGGTCAGGGTGATGGTGATGGAGTGAGTGAGAGAGGGTCAGGATGACGGTGATTGATTGAGTGCGAAAGGGTCAGTGTGATTGAGATGGAGTGAGTGTGAAAGGGTCACGGTGATGGAGATGGGGTGAGTGTGAGGGGGTGAGGTTGACGGTGATGGAGTGAGTGTGAGGGGGTCAGGGTGATGGTGATAGAGTGAGTGAGAGAGGTTCAGGGCGACGGTGTTGGAGTGAGTGTGAGGTGGTAAGGGTGAAGGTGATGGAGTGAGTGAGAGTGGGTCAGGGTGACGGGGATGGAGGGAGTGTGAGGGGGTCAGGGTGATGGTGATGGAGGGAGTATGAGGTTATTCAGGGTGACGGTGATGGAGTGAGTTTGAGGGAGTCAGGGTGAGAGTGAAAGAGGCAGTGTGAGAGGATCTCGGCGACGGTGATGTATGGAGTGTGAGATGGTCAGGTTGACCGTGATGCAGGGAGTATGAGGGGGTCAGGGTGACGGAGATGGTGTGAATGTGAGGGGGTCACGATGACGGTGATGGAGTGAGTCTGTGGGGCGTCAGAGTGACCGTGATGTAGTGAGTGAGAGTGGTTGAGGGTAACGGTGTTGGATTGATTGTGCGGGGGTCAGTGTCACAGAAATGGAGTGAGTGTGATGTGGTCAGGGTGATGGAGATGGAGTGTGCGTGAGGGTATCAGTGTGACGGTGATGGAGTGAATGTGAGGGGGTCAGGGTGACCGTGATGGAGTGAGTTTGAGGGGGTCAGGGTGACATTGAGGGAGTGAGTGTGAGGGGGTCAGGGTGAGGTTGATGGAGAGAGTGAGAGGGTCCGGGTGACGGTGATGGAGTGAGTGTGTGGGGATCAGTGTGAGAGTGACGAAGGGAGTGTGAGGGGATCACGGTGACGGAGATGCAGTGAGTGGGAGGTGGTCAGTGTGACTGTGATGGAGTGAGTGCGAAGGATTCGGTGTGATGGTGATGGAGCGAGTGTGAGGGGGTATGCAAGAAGGTGATGGTGCGAGTGTGAGGATGTCAGGTTGACGGTAATGGAGCGAGGGTCAGGGTGACGGTGATGGAGTGAGGGAGGGTCAGGGTTACGATGATGGAGTGACTGTGAGGGGTTTGGGAGATGGAGGGTGTGAGAGTGGGATGGGGGACTGTAATGGAATGAGAGTGAGTTGATCAGTGTGATGGAGATAGTGTGAGAGGTTGAGGGTGAGAGTGATGCAGTGAGTGAGAGGGTGTCAGGGTGACGGTAATGGAGTGTGAGA
This sequence comes from Hemiscyllium ocellatum, assembly GCF_020745735.1. Lineage (NCBI taxonomy): Eukaryota > Metazoa > Chordata > Chondrichthyes > Orectolobiformes > Hemiscylliidae > Hemiscyllium > Hemiscyllium ocellatum. Next base: position 639,852 of record NW_026869333.1, read on the forward strand.
GAGGGGGTAGGATGACGGTGATCGTGAGAGTATCAGAGGGTCAGGGTGAAGCTGATGGAGTGAGTGTGAGGAGGGGCAGGGAGATGCAGTGAGTGCGAGAGGGTCCGGGTGATGCTAATGGAGCGAGTGCGAAGGTGGCAGAGAGATTAAGGGAGTGTGAGTAGGGCGGAGGACTGTGATGGAGTGAGTGTGAGGGGGTCAGGGAGACCGTGATGGAGTGAGTTGGAGGGGGTCACTGTGGCAGTAGTGGTATGGATGTGAGGGGGTCAGGGTGAGGGTGATGGAGTGAGTGTGAGGGTATCAAGGTGAGGGTGATGGAGTGAGTGTGAGGGAAACAGTGTTACAGTGCTGGAGTGAGTGTGAGCGGGTCAGGGTGATGGTGATGGAGTGAGTTTGAGGGAGTCAGGGTGAGAGTGAAATAGGCAGTGTGAGGGGATCTCGGCGACAGAGATGTATGGAGTGTGAAAGGGTCAGGATGACGGTGATGGAGTGAGTGTGAAGAGGTCAGGGTGACTGTGATGGAGTGACTGTGAGGGGGTCAGGGTGGCGGTGATGCAGCGACTGTGAGGGTTCAGTGTGGCGGTGATGCAGTGAGAGTGAGAGGGTCAGGGTGAGGGAGATGGGGTGAGTGTGAGGTTCTCAGGGGGACAGAGTTGGAGCGACTGTGAGGGGTTCAGGGTGACAGTGAAGAAGTGAGTTTGATGGGGTCAGGGTGACAGTGATGGAGTGAGTGTGAGGGGGTCATGGTGACGGTGATGGAGTGAGTGAGAGAGGCTCTGGGCGGCGATGATGGAGAGAGTGTGAGGGGGTCAGAGTGACGGTGATGGAGTGAGAGTGTGTGTATCAGTGTGAGGGTGATGGAGTGAGTGTGAGAGGGACAGCTTGACGGTGATGGAGTGAGTCTGAGGAGATGAGGTTGATGGTGATGGAGTGAGTTTGAAGAGGTCAGGGTGACTGTGATGGAGCGAGTGAGAGGGGATCAGGGTGACGGAGATGGAATGAGCGTGAGTGGTTCAGACCGACGGAGGTGGAGTGAGTCTGAGTGCGGTAACGTTAACGGCATGAGAGAGAGTGTGACCGGGTCATTGTTACGGTGATGGAGTGAGTGTGAGTGGGTCAGAGTGATGGTGATTGTGTGAAAGTGAAGGGATCAGGGTGACGGTGATGGAGTCAGTTTGAGGGGGGCAGGGTGACGGTGATGGAGTGAGTGAGGGGGGTCAGAGAAACTGTGATGGAGTGAGTGTGAGTGCGTCAGTATGACGGTGTTGGTGTGAATGTGAGGGGGTCAGGGTGAAAGTGATGCTGCAAGTGTGAGGGGGTCAGGGTGACAGTGAGGTTGTGAGTGGTTAGGTTGATGGTGATGGTGATGGAGTGGGTGTTAGGGGAGTAGTGTGACAGTGATGGAGAGAGTGTGAGGGGTTAGAGTGACGGTGATGCAGTGAGTGTGAGGAGGTCAGTGTGACAGTGATAGAGGGAGTGTGAGTGGATCAGGGTGAGGGTGATGGAGTGAGTGTGAGGGGTTCAGGGTGACGGTGATATAGTGTGAGGGGTTAGGGTGATTGTGATGGAGTGAGTGTGAGCGTATGAGTGTGGCAGTGATGGAGTGAGTGTGAGGGGGTCAGAGTGATCGTGATGGAGTTAGTGTGAGGGGGTCAGGATGACGCTGATGGAGTGAGTGTGAGTGGGTCAGGGTGTCAGTGATGGAGTGACTGTGAGGGGGTGAGGTTGCCGGTGATGTAGTGAGTGTGAGGGGGTCAGAGTGACAGTGATGGTGTAACTGCAAAGGGGTCAGGGTGGCGGTGATGCAGTGAGAGTGTATCAGGGTGAGTGTGATGGAGTGAGTATGAGGTTATCCGGGTGACGGTGATGGGGTAAGAGTGAGGGAGTCAGGTTGATGGTGATAGAGCGAGTGTCAGGGGTTTAGGGTGACGATGATGGAGTGAGTGTGAAGGGGTCAGGGTAACAGTGATGTAGTGATTGTGAGGGGGTCAATGTGACTGTGATGGAGTGAGTGAGAGTGGGTCAGTGTGACAGAGTTGGTGTGAATGTGAGGGGGTCAGGGTGAAAGTGATGGTGCAAGTGTGAGGGGGTCAGGGTGACAGTGATGTAGTGAGTGTGAGTGGTTAGGGTGATGGTGATGGTGATGGAGTGAGTGTAAGGGGATTATTGTGACAGTGATGGAGAGAGTGTGAGGGGATCAGGGTGACGGTGATGCAGTGAGTGTGAGGGGGTCAGTGTGACAGTGATAGATGGAGTGTGAGTGGATCAGGGTGAAGGTGATGGAGTGAGTGTGAGGGGTTCAGGGTGACGGTGATATAGTGTGATGGGTTAGGATGATGGTGATGGAGTGAGTGTGAGCGTATGAGTGTGGCAGTGATGGAGTGAGTGTGAGGGGGTCAGAGTGATCGTGATGGAGTTAGTGTGAGGGGGTCAGGATGACGCTGATGGAGTGAGTGTGAGTGGGTCAGGGTGTCAGTGATGGAGTGACTGTGAGGGGGTGAGGTTGCCGGTGATGTAGTGAGTGTGAGGGGGTCAGAGTGACAGTGATGGTGTAACTGCAAAGGGGTCAGGGTGGCGGTGATGCAGTGAGAGTGTATCAGGGTGAGTGTGATGGAGTGAGTATGAGGTTATCCGGGTGACGGTGATGGGGTAAGAGTGAGGGAGTCAGGTTGACGGTGATAGAGCGAGTGTCAGGGGTTTAGGGTGACGGTGATGGAGTGAGTGTGAAGGGGTCAGGGTAACAGTGATGTAGTGATTGTGAGGGGGTCAATGTGACTGTGATGGAGTGAGTGAGAGTGGGTCAGTGTGACAGAGTTGGTGTGAATGTGAGGGGGTCAGGGTGAAAGTGATGGTGCAAGTGTGAGGGGGTCAGGGTGACAGTGATGTAGTGAGTGTGAGTGGTTAGGGTGATGGTGATGGTGATGGAGTGAGTGTAAGGGGATTATTGTGACAGTGATGGAGAGAGTGTGAGGGGATCAGGGTGACGGTGATGCAGTGAGTGTGAGGGGGTCAGTGTGACAGTGATAGATGGAGTGTGAGTGGATCAGGGTGAAGGTGATGGAGTGAGTGTGAGGGGTTCAGGGTGACGGTGATATAGTCTGAGGGGTTAGGATGATGGTGATGGAGTGAGTGTGAGCGTATGAGTGTGGCAGTGATGGAGTGAGTGTGAGGGGGTCAGAGTGATCGTGATGGAGTTAGTGTGAGGGGGTCAGGATGACGCTGATGGAGTGAGTGTGAGTGGGTCAGGGTGTCAATGATGGAGTGACTGTGAGGGGGTGAGGTTGCCGGTGATGTAGTGAGTGTGAGGGGGTCAGAGTGACGGTGATGGTGTAACTGCGAAGGGGTCAGGGTGGCGGTGATGCAGTGAGAGTGTATCAGGGTGAGAGTGATGGAGTGAGTATGAGGTTATCAGGGTGGCGGTGATGGGGTAAGAGTGAGGGAGTCAGGTTGACGGTGATAGAGCGGGTGTCAGGGGTTTAGGGTGACGGTGATGGAGTGAGTGTGAAGGGGTCAGGGTAACAGTGATGGAGTGATTGTGAGTGGGTCAATGTGACAGAGATGGAGTGAGTGAGAGTGGGTCAGTGTGACAGTGTTGGTGCGAATGTGAGAGGGTCAGGGTGACGTTGATGGATCGAGTGTGAGAGGATCAGGGTGACAGTGATGGAGCGTGTGTGAGGGGTTCAGCGTGTCGGTGATGGAGCGAGTGTGAGGGGAGCAGGGTGACGGTAATGGAGCGAGCGTGAGGGGGTCTGCGAGAAGGTGATGTAGCGAGTGTGAGGCGGTCAGGGTGACGGTGATGGAGCATGTGTGAGGGGTTCCGGTTGACGGTGATGGAGCGAGTGTGAGGGGGTCAGGGTGACGGTGATGGACCGAGTGTGAGGGGGTCAGGGTGATGTTGATGGAGTGAGTGAGAGGGGTTCAGGTTGATGGTGATGGAATGATTGTGAGGGGTTCAGCAAGAAGGTGATTGAGTGAGTGTGAGGGGTTCAGAGTGATGGTGATGAAGGAAGTGAGGGGATCAGGGTGAGGGTGATGTAGTGAGTGTGAGGGGGTCAAGGGGACTGTGATGGAGTGCGTGAGAGGGGTTCAGGGTGATGGAGTGAGTGTGAGTGAGGCTGAGTGTCAGTTATGGAGTGTGAGCAGACAAGTGTGACCGTGATGGAGTGAGAATGAGGGGATCAGTGTGAAGAGGATGGAGTGAGTGCGAGGGTATCAGTGTGACGGCCATGGAGTGAATGTAAGGTGGTCAGAGTGAAGGTGTGACGGTGAGGGAGTGTGTGAGAGGTTGGCCAAGTGAAGGTGATGGAGTGCGTGTGAGGGGGTCAGGGTAATGGTGATGGAGTGAGTGTGAAGTTGTCAGGGTGATTGTGATGGAGTGATTGTCAGGTTGTCCTTGGTACAGAGATGGAGTGACTGTGATGGAGTCTAGGGATTCTCACAAACCCAGCTATCTGTACTTGCCATATGCCTCCTTCAGTTGCTTGACCAGACCCGCAATTTCTCTCGACAGGCAGCATTCCCTAAACCTTCCAGCCTTGCCCTTAACAGGAACATTCTCCCTACGTACTCATTGTCACAGGCCAATGGAGGCAATGGCAGATGAGGACAGAGAAGCAATCATTCTCAATAAAGAGGTAATGTTGGAAAGATAACAGCCTAAAGGTAGATGGGTCTCCTGGATGTAATGGAATGCATCCCAGGGGGCTAAAAGAGATGACGGCGGGTTGGGGGGAGAGAATAGCAAATAAACTCGTGATAATTACCGAAAATTTGTTGGATTCTGGGATGGTTCTGACCGATTGGAAGCTGCGAATGTGATGCCACTATTTTACAAAAAGGACCCATTAGCTTAACTTCTATAGTGGAGAAAATGCTTGAATCTCTCAAGGAAGTAGTAACGAGATATCTGGGTAGAAATTGTCTCATTTAGCAGACACAGCATAGATTCATGAAAGGCAGGTCATGTCTAACGCATTTACTGGAATTATTTGAGGACACAAGTGCGTTGAAGGGGGAACCGGTGGATGTGGTGCATCTGGATTTCCAGAAAGTATTCGACAAGTTACCACACAAAAGTCTGCTGTATGAGGTAAAGGCTGCACGGCATTATGGGTAATGCATTAGCATGGATACAGGATTGGTTAATGAACTAAAATTAAGAATGGGGATAAATGGGTGTTTGGATTAGTGTTGGCACTACAACTGTTTACAATTTACACGTGTTTTGGAGTTGAGGACCATGTGTACGGTGTCAGAGTTCACATTAAGATGAGGTAGAGCAATATGTGCAGAAGCCACTGTGAGTAGGCACAGGGATACAGATAGATTAAGAGAGTGGCTAAGGGTCTGGCAGATGGAGTATAAAGTTGGGAAAAGTGAGGCCATTCATTTTGGTCAGACTAACAGCAAACTAGATAATTAAAATATTGAAAACTTGCAGCATGCTGCTGTGCAGAGGGAGGTGTATGTCGTTGTGCATGAATCACAGGAAACTGGTTTGCAGGTGCAGCAGGTAATTAAGGCAGTGAAGGGAATATTGTCCTTCATTGCTAGAGGGATGGTTATGCTGCAGCTCTACAGGGTGTTGGTGAGGCCACACCTGGAGTACGGTGTACAGGTTTTGTCTCCTTATGCAGGAAGGATGTAATGACACTGGACGGAGTGCAGAGGACGGTCACGAGTTGGAGTCTGGAATTGAGAGGGTTGCCTTATGAGGAGAGATTGAGTAGACTGGGATTACACTCTTTGGAATTTAGAAGAATGGGAGGTTGTATAGGAAAAAAATAAAATTATGAAGGGAATAGATAAGATAGAATCAGGGAGGTTATTTCCACTGGGCGCGGGGGAAACTAGACAGCATAGTGTCAAAATAAGGTGGTATCAGATTAAGGACTGAGGTGAGGAGGAGCTTCTTCAGCTAAAGGGTTGTGAATCTGTGCAATTCTCTGCTGTTGAGGCTATCATCTTGAATGTCTTTAAGCCAAAATGTAGATTTGTGAACAGGAAAGGAATTAAGGGTTATGGTGCGAGAGCAGGAAAGTGGAGCTGAGGCCATGAAAAGATCAGCCCTGATCTTATTGAATGGCAGAGCAGGCTGGAGGAGCCAGACAGCTTACTCCTGCTCCCATTCCTTATGTAACGTTCCCACCTTCCAGCTGTCCCTTATCCTGGGAATGGCAAAGAAATATTGAAAGTTCTTGCCCTGTACGTCAAAATTGGCCTTTGACCAATTTTGAACACCAACTTTTAGATCTGGTCTTTATTTTCCCGAATTATTTTAAAACTTGTAGAATATCAGAGAATCCCAATAGTGTGGAAGCAGGAGATTCCGCCCATCACATCCACACTGACCCTCAGATACTCCTACCCTACCTCTGTAACACTGCATTTCCCATGGCTAATCCAACCTAACCTGCACATCCCTCAACACTATGGGGCAATTCAGTCTGGATAATCCACCCAACCTGCATATACGTGACCGCTATGGGCAATTTCACACGGCCAATCCACCTAACCTGCACATTCCTGAACACTATGGGGCAATTCAGTCTGGATAATTCACCCAACCTGCACATCTTTGGACTGCGGGAGGAAACCAGAGCATCCGGATGAAACCCACGCAGACAACCACAATAAGGTGATCATCCTGTTCATATTTCCCAGTTCCACCCAAATAACTTCACTTGGTCAACCCCCATGAATATCCTCCCTAATGACAACCATAATATTATCCCTCATCAAAAACATCACTCTACCTCCTCTCTTGGCCCCCTTTCTATCCTTCCTCTTGCATCTATACCCTGGAACATTAAGCTGCCAGTCCTGTCCAATCCTAAGCCACGTTTCTGTAATACCCACGATATCCCAATCCCATGTTCAAAACTATAGCCTAAGCTCATCTGCTTTCCCTGTCAAGCCTCTTTCATTGAAATAAAAGCAGTGCAGTGCTATCGAAAGGATAGACTGATGAGCAGGTGGGGTGGGGTAGCCCTGTTGGTGAGGGATGATATTCAGACCCTTGCAAAGGGGGGGTGGAGGGGAGGGTGGGAGACTGATTCAGGAGATGGATAGTCAGTATGGAAGGGCCTGAGAAATTCGAAGGGTAGAAAGACACTAATAGGAGTTATCTACAGGCTCCCAAACACTAGTCTGGATGTACAGTGTAATTTGAATAAGGAGTTGAAAATAGCCTGTTGAAAAGGTATTAGGACAGTTGTTCTGGGGGATTTAAACATGCAGGTAGACTGAGAGTTTCAGGATGATACTGGACCCCAAGAAAGGGAGTTTGTGGAGTGTCTCTGAGATGAATTCTTACAACAGCTTGTACTGGAGCCTAGCAGGGAAAAGGCAATTCTGGATGTGGTGTTGTACAATGAACTGGATTTGATCAGGGTCCTCGAAGTAAAGGAGCCATTAGGAGGTCGTGACAATAATATGATCAGTTTTAATCTGCAATTTGAGATAGAGAAGGGAGAATCGGAAGTGTCAGTATTGCAGTTGAACAAAGGGAACTATGGAGAAAGCCAAAGTTCCATGGTTCAGTCCCCGAGCAGGGATGGCAGGGGAACAACAATGACAGGTATTTCTGGATATTATGCAGAAGGTGCAGGAACAGTTCTCTCCAAACAGGAAGAAAGATCCTAAGGAGAGACAAGAAGTTAAGGCCTTTTTGAAGATAACAGAGAAGAAGTATAACATAGCAAAAATGAGCGGGAAGCTGGAGGACTGGGTAACTTTTAAAGATGAACAGAGGATAACCAAAAAGGCAACATGTGGAGAAAATATGAGGTACAAAGGCAAACTGGCCAAAAATACAAAGGAGGATAGTAAAAGCTTTATTAGGTATAGGAAAAGAACAAGAATGGTTAAGACTAAAATTGGGCCCTGGAAGACAGAAACGGACGAATTTATTATGGGGTACACGGAAATGGCAGAAGAGCCGAATAGGTACTTTGGAGCTGTCTTCACTGGGGAAGGCCACAAACCATCTCTCAGATGTAATAGTGACTGAAGGACCTAGGGTAATGGATGAACAAAAGGGAATTTGTATCAGGCAGGAAATAGTGTTGGATAGATGGTTAGTTCTGAAGGCTGATAAGTCCCTGGGACCTGATGGTTTGCATCACAGGGTAATTAAGGTGGTGGCTGTAGAAATCGTGAACGCATTGGTAACCATTTTCCAATGTTCTATAGATTCAGGATCAGTTCCTGTGGATTGGAGGGTGGCTAATATTGTCTCACTTTTCAATAAGAAAGCGAGAGAGAAAACAGGGAAGTATAGACTGGTTAGCCTGACATCAATGGTGAGAAAGATGCTGCAGTCAATTATAAAAGATGAAATTACGGCTCGTTTGGAGAGCAGTAATAGGATTCGTCAGAATCAGCATGAATATACGAAGGGGAAAACGTGCCTGACTAATCTTCTGGAATTTTTTGAGAATGTGACTATGAAGATGGACAAGGGAGAACCAGTGGATATGGTGATCCTGGAATTTCAGAAAACCTTTGATAAAGTCCCACATAGGAGATTAGTGAGCAAAATTAGGGCACATGGTACTGGGGGCAAAATACTGACTTAGATTGAAAATTGGCTGGCTGACAGGAAGCAGAGAGTAGTGATAAACAGGTCCCTTTCAGAATGGCAGGCGGTGACCAGTGGGGTACCACAAGGATCGGTGCTGGGACTGCAACTGTTGACAATATACATCAATGATACAGATTAAGTAATATTAGCAAATTTCCTGATGACACAAAGCTGGGTGGTTGGGTGAATTGCGAGGAGGATGTTATGACTTGGACAGGCTAGGTGAGTGGACAGATGCATGACAGATGCGATTTAATGTAGATAAATGTGTGGTTATCCTCTTTGGTGGTAAGACCAGAAAGGCAGATTACTATCTAAATGGAATCAAGTTAGGAAAGGGGACATTACAACGAGATCTAGGTGTGCTGTACTTCAGTCAATGAAAGCAAGCATGCAGGTACAGCAGGCAGTGAAGAAAGCTAACAGCATGCTGGCATTCATAACAAGAGGAATGGAGTATAGGAGCAAAGAGGTCCTTCTGCATCTGTCCCGGGCCCTAGTGACACCAACACTTGGATTATTGCATGTAATTCTGGTCTCCATATTTGAAGAAGATTCTGCTATTGGGGGAATGCAGGGTAGCTTCACGAGGTCAATTCCCAGAATGGCGCGACTATCACATGTTGAAAGATCGGAGCGACTGGGATTGTATGCACTTGAGTTTAGAAGGATGAGAAGGGATCTGATGAGATGAAAAAGATTATTAAAAGGTTTGACACTATGGAGGCAGGAAGCATATTTTCACTGATGGAAGAGTCCCGAACCAGAGGACACAGTTTAAAAATAAGGGGTAGGCCACTTATAAAAGTTGAGGAGAAACTTCTTCATTCAAAGAGTAGTGGACACATGGAATGGTCTGCCCCAGAAGGCAGTGAAGGCCAAGTCTCTGATACTTTCAAGAGCGGGATAGAGCTCTTAAAGTTAATGGAATCAAGAGTTATGGGGAAACTGCAGGGACAGAATACTGATCAAACAAATGGCCTCCCTCTGCACCTATTGTCTATTAGAACTGCTCGGTCCTACCTCATTCTGTGCCTTGCACTTGCCTGTCTTGGCTGTCTAACTTCTCAACTGTACCAGCCTCTTTTCTCACTCTCTCTTTAGGTTTACCCCGACTGGTTTTCTGCCTCCCCAGTAGAACTAGCAAATCTCCCTGTCTGGATAATAGATACCGTCTAATTCAGGTGGAATCCATCCTTCTTATGCAGGTCAATTCTACTCCAGCAGAGATTTCAATGATCCAAAAAAAGTGATACTGTCGCCCCTCCACTGGATCCTTAGATCTGCTCTATCCTACTGTTCCTACTCTCTCTCCCGGCTAATTCACAATATTTTCTCATCAGGAATCATTATTTTCTCTTCCAATGTCATTGGGTATGAATGTACAATGAGCTCCCACTGATCATTCTCCTCTTTCAGAGTATTCTGCTCCCTCAGTGAAACATCCTTGACCCTAGCACCAGGGAGGCATCACCCCATTCTGATGTCTCACTGTCTCCTGCAGAAATGGCAGACTGTGCCCCTGACTAGGGAGTTCCCGATCATCATTGATCACCTGGAACCTAATATACCTCACATTACATTGGAGCCGGTCTCAGTACCAGTAACTTGGCTATCGGTGCGACATTCCCCTGAGAGTCTGTTACCACCTACATTTTCCAAAATAGCATACTTGTTTGAGATGGAGACAGCCAGAGGAGACTCCTGCACCAATTGCCCTTTGCTCCTACCTTTCTGAGGTGCAACCAATGTACCTGACTAGATCTGCGATTTCCTACCTTTCTGAAACTGCCAACTATCACACCCCCAACTCATGTAAATTCTTCATTACCTTTAACCAACACTCCATCTGATCCATGAAAGCCTACAGGAATTGCACCCTCACTTCCTGCAGACAATCATGATCATTGAAACTCTCCTTAATCTCCTACATCCAAAAGGAAGAGCGCATCCCTGAACGAATGCCATCCCTGCACCTTAACATTGCACAGACCCAGAAAATGGAACAGTCTAACTCCTTCACAAAACACTACTCTAGAATAAATTAGTACCAACATTTATATTAAAAAACTTAAATATCATAAGATGTGCATTTGAAGAAATAAACCCTCACCTACTGAATGTCGTAGCTTTACTAAATTAAACAGACTAAAATGTATCTTTTAAGAGACTGAAACCCACTGAGCTGTGAGTCACAGATGAACAACACAAAATAGAAACTTCGGTCAAATTTGTCCACGCTGACCAGATATCCTAACCTAATCTGTCCCTTTTTCCAGCACCTGGGCCAAATCCCTCTAAACCCTTCCTATTTATAAATATCTAGATGCCTTTAACATGCAGTAATTATACCAGCCTCTAACACTTCCTCTGGCAGCTTATTCCATGCACATACAACCTTCTGCATGAAAACGTTGCCCCTTAGTTCCCTTTCATATCTTTCCCCTCTCACCCTAAACCTATCACCTTTATTTCTGGACTCCCCCACCCTAGGGAAAAGATCTTTGCTGCTTATCCTATCTATGCCGTTAATGATTTTATAAACCTCTATGAGGTCACCCCTCAGCCTTTGATGCTCCAAGGCAAAAAAAACTCCCCCACTTATTTGGTCTCTTCCAACAGCTCAAACCCTCCAACCATGGCAATATCCTTGTAAATCTTTTATGAAGCCTTTCAAGTTTCACAACATCGTTCTGATAGATGGAGAACAGAATATTCCAAAAGTGGCTAAACCAATGTTATGTACGAAAGCAACATGTTCTTCCACCTTCTCTCCCTAATGTGCTGACCAAAAAATGAAAGCATACCAAACACTTTCTTCAATATCTTACCTGCTTGTAACTCTACTTTCAAGGAAATATGAATCTGCACTGCAAGGTCTCTTCGTTCAGCAACACTCTCTGGGACATTACCATTAAGGTGCATAAGTCCTGCTAATATTCGCTTTCCCAAAATGTTGCACTTCATATTTATCTATATGAAACTATATCTGCCATTGCTCAGCCCATTGGCCCATTTGAACAACATCCCGTTTTAATCTGAGGTAACCTTCTTCGCTGTCCACTACACCTTCAATATTGGTGTCATCTGCAAACTTAATAATTATACCTTCTATGCTCATATCCAAATCGCTTATATAAATGATGAAAAGTACTGGACCCAACACCGATCCTTGTCGCACTTCACTGGTCACAGGCCTCCAGTCTGAAAAACAACCCTCCACCACCACCACTCTCTGTCTTCTGCCTTTGAGGCAGTTCTGTATTGAAATGGTTATTTCTCCCTGTATTCAACAAGTTCTAACCTTGCTCACTATTATGCGATGGGGAACTTGTCCAACGCCTTACTGAAGTCCATCTATCATGTTCACCATTCTGCCCTCATCAAACCTTTGTATTGCTTCTCCACAAATACTCAAGTTTGTGAGGCATGATTTCCCACGCACAAATTCATGCTGACTATCGCTAATCAGTCCTTGCTTTTCCAAATACATATACATCCTTTCCCTCAGGATTCCCTCCAACAATTTGCCCAGCACCGACATCAGGCTCACCGGTCGATAGTTCCCGGCCTTGTCATTACCACCTTTCTTAAATAGTGGCACCATGTTAACCATCCACTAGTCTTTCGGCATCTCACCTGTGACAATCAATGATACAAATATCCCAGCAATTACATTCCCAGCTTCCCACAGAGTTCCAGAGTACATCTGATGAGGTTCAGGGGATTTACCAAGCTTTATGCATTACAAGACACCCAGCACCTCCTCTTCTGTAAGATGGGCATTTTCAATATGTCACCATCTATTTCCCCAATTCTTTATCTTCCATGTCCTTCTCCACAGTTAGCGCTAATGCCAGTTATGTCATACTGGATAGTATCTCCCCCATCTCCTGCAGCTCCACAAGTAGGCTACCTTGCTTATCTTTGAGAGGCCCTATTCTCTCTCAAGTTACCGTTGTGCTCTTAATGTATTTATGAAAACCCCTTGGATTATACTTAACATTACTTGCCAAAGCTATCTGATGTAGGCTTTTTGCCTTACTGATTTCCATCTTCAGTACACTTCTACTGTCTTTATACTTACAGGATTTGTTTGGATGGGAATGAATGCAAAATATTACATCTTGATAAAATAAATGACGGCAGAACTTAAACTAATCAATGTTAGGGCCTTGAGTAGTGACATGGAACAAAGAGACCGAGGGGTTCAGGTCTTTGAAGTTTGTAGACAGGATGGTTAAGGAGGTGCTGAGCACACTTACCTTCATTGTTCGGACCTTTGAGTATAGGAGCTGGAACGTTACATTGAGGTTGTACAGGATATTGGTAAGGCTTCTTCAGGAATTCTCTGTTCAGTTCTGGTTGCGTTGTTATAGGAAGGATATTATTAAATTGGAGCGGGCGCAGAAGAGATTTACCAGAATGTTGATTGGAATGGATGGTTTGAATTATAAGCAGAGGCTGGATAAACTGGAACTCATTTCACTTGAGCGTAGGTGGCTGAGGGGTGATCTTATTAGAGGTTTATAAAATCATGGGGGGCACAGGGAATGTAAATAGCAGGTGCCCTTTCCAGGAGGGGTGCGCAATTCAAGACTCAGTACATACATTTGAAGGTGAGAGGAGAAAGGCATTAAAAAGACGTTCGGGATTTTATTTTTTGTTTTTGCACTCTGGTTCATGTGTGGAATGAACTTCCAGAGAAAGTGGTAGCTGTGAATGCAACTACAATTTCAGAGTGGCATAGTGGCTCAAAGATTAGCAGTGCTGCCTCACAGGGCCAGGCACTAGGGTTCAATTCCAGTTTTGGCCGAATATATCTGCAGGCTTTGCACATTCTCCCCGTATCTGTGTGGGTTTCTTCCAGGTGCTCCAGTTTCCTCCACAGTCCAAAGAAATGCAGGATGTGTGAATTGGCTATGGTAAATTGCACAGTGTTCAGGGATGTAGTTATCCGAATTAGTCAGGGTCAAATGTAGATTAGGGGGATGGGATTCAATGAGATGGACATTTGGACAGCTGCAATTTTGGAAATGTCTGGATGGATGTGGACCAAGTGGAGGTGAATGATGGTCGACATGGATTAGTTGGACTTCAGGGTCTGTTTCTGTGTTGAATATCTTTGTGACTAACTCTTGCCATCTGTTAATTCCTCTATGCTCACAATTCAATCACTCTCCCCTCATCCAGCCTTATAATTCTTCCTTATCTCTAATTCCTCGCCAGCTTCAAAACCCACACTATCTGTCTAACGTCCTTCAAACTCTCAATACTCCCGAATTCTTCCAGCCTCATTATCCTCCCTATCTCTAATCTCGAGTGTCTCCAAGCTCTGCTATGTGCGCCTTTCTTTAATTCCAGCCTTGAGGATACCCCACTTTTATTTCGCTCATGATGATGGCACTATCAGATTCCTGCGCCCTGAGTTCCAGAATTTCCGCCTGAACCTCTCCGACTCTTTCCTCCCAAAATCAAACAATCATGTGTCACCTATTCTAACATCACCTCCTCTGACCTGATTCCAGATGTGGCTTGTCATATTCCTATAATAAGCACATCAGTGGTCTACAGGACAGAAGAAGACTCAGTGGTCCATCAGGTTTGTGACAAAGAAAACCACTACATAACTATCCCAATCGATTTTCCAGTACTTGGTCCAAAGTGTTACCTGTCATGGCATCGCATGTGTACATGTAAATACATCTTAAATGTCTTCGGGATTTCTGTGTCTCCCGCCCTTACAGACAGTGAGGTTTTTGTGCAACTGTTGCTCGATGATGACATCACCCACAGGAACACAGAGCAGCTGGGTCTGTGCAAACCAGAGATCGCCCACACATTGGGAAGGATGGCAGGGTCGCTGTGAGGGGACACAGGAGAATTATCAGGATGGTTCAGGAATGGGGGATTTTAGTTGCAGGGACATGGTGTTCATGATTCACATCAAAAATATCCATCCTCAACAGATGGACTCTCCTTCTCAACATCTCCCCTTGCCCGGGCTGGGTAACCTTCAGGTTAAATCACCACCAGACATCTCTCCCTAATGAGAGGGGAATGGGATTCTATGAGATGGACATTTGGACAGCTGCATTTTTGGAAATGTCTGGATGGATGTGGACCAAGTGGAGGTGAATGATGATCGACATGGATTTGTTGGGCTTCAGGGACTGTTTCTGTGTTGAATATCTTTGTGACTTACTCTCGCCATCTGTTAATTCCTCTATCCTCACAAATCTAACACTGTCCCCTCATCCAGCCTTATAATTCTTCCTTATCTCTAATTCCTCTCTCGCTTCAAAACCCACACTATCTCTCTAACATCCTCCAAACTCACAATCCTCCCAAATGAGAGAGCAACCCAATGGTCTAGGAGGACAATGCTGATTTTACCTTTTACACAGTGATGCTACATGCCTCGGGGATGGGAAGAGGGAATGCTGAAGATGGTGGATGGGACACCACTCAGGCACAGTGCTTTGTCCTGGCGGATGTTCACTTACTTTAATATTGTTGTGGGCTGCACTGATGCAGGCAAGTGGAGAATGTTCCAACACAATCCTGATGTGTGCCTTATAGAGAGCAAACGGACATTGGGGAATCAGGGGTTTGGAGAAACAGAGATTGATCTCCTTGTAACAAAGGAAATTGAGGGGAGCTGCGAGAGAATTGTTGACAAAACATATACAGCAAGATGGTAAACTTAACATTTATCAGCTCATCACAAATGGATTACAGAAAACATATTAAAGATTTAGGGGAGATCTATTGCGAGGATGGTTTCATAAAAGGAGAACTTTTATACAGCAAGTGGAAATGAAGTGGAATACAATACTCACACACAATATGAATATCCTGATCCTGATGAATTGAGTAAATCTGCCAGAGTTTGGCTTTACAATTACTGAGATTCCCATCTGAATGTTCACAAACTGACCAACAGCTGAATTCAGGAGATGAGGGTTACGGCCCAGTCCAACTCCAAAACCACTATTTATACATCAGTGACATCAATCAACTCCACCCTAAACTCAGTTCATTTGTTGAATCTCTCATCCATCCCTTTGTTAGCTCCAGACTTCATTATCCAAACACACTCCTGGCCAGCCTCCCACATTCAACTTACATGTAATCTCAAGAATATCTAAAACTCTACTGCCCAAATTCTCACTTGGACCAAAACTTCTTGATGATCAAAAGGTGCTATTTACAAGTACCCTTGACTTAATTCATGGCTGTGAACGTCACTATTTCACTGTACAACATAACCTGTGAGACCTCGACAACTCATTTTCTTTCAGACTCCCAATGATATGTTTATTTATTGCTTCATCTGTCTGGCTCTTTCTACATTTGCCAAGGGAACACGGTCTGTAATTCCTACCCTAATCCTCTCAGGTCTGCTTTCCTCCTTTAAGGTATTCTTGAAAACCTGCTTCTTTGGCAATGCTTTTAATCATCTGACCTAATATCTCCATCTGTGGCCTTATGTCAGAAGTCCTCAATAATATTTTTGTGAGGGTATAAACATGATCAAAACAAAAACACAAACTGTTGTTAATTTGCACATACATTGTCAAAGCTTCACTGTCGTTGAGTGAATAATCTAATGTCTCTTAACCAACCACAATGTGGGAGCACCTTCAGCACATGAACTGCAGTAGTACAAGGAAGTCAAACATCTCCATCTCCACTGGCACCTTTGGCATTGATCACTGGTATCTGTGGAGGGAGAAACATACAGCTGATATTTCAGTGAGTACAAAATGAGTTATTTGATGGTCAGAAATGGAAGAAAAATACAATCTTTTGTGGGAGTTAGGAATTCTTGACTGGCAAACATATTGTGGAAAATGTAATCCATTAAGAGAACAGCACATTGTTAGGGGCTGGGCAGCAGTGGAAACTCATTTACTAAACACTGTAACAACGTTAATAACTTCACTCTCTGTAAATTAAATATCCAGGAAAAATATCTGCTCCTGGTCGACATTTTCAGCTCAATGAGAATGACATGAAATTGTGCTACCTTTCCAAAGAAAGCAAACCTATCATAATTTTAATTTATTGGTGTCATAGAATGCCCAGTTGACAGCAGTTAACCTTTATCCTTCTTAAATCCTTCCTCCTCATGTACCCAATCAGATGCCTTTTAAATGTTGTAATTGTACTACCCTCCACCCCTTCTTCTGGCAGCTTATTTCATACACACACCACCCTCACCATGAAAATGTTGCTCCTTCAATCCCTTTTAAATCTTTCCCTCTCACCTTCAGCCTGTGCCCTCTAGTTCTGGATCCACTGAACATGGGAAAAAGTCGATGACTGTTCACCTTATCCATGCCCCTCATGATTTAATAAACCTTTATAAGGTCACATCTATCTCTAACTCTCCAGGGAAAATGGTCCCAGCCTATTCAGTCTTTCCCAATAGCTCAAACAATCCAACCCTGGCAAAATCCTTGCAAATCTTGTATGAAGCCTTTCACGTTTCACAACATCGCAAGGTTTGTGAAGGTTTGTAGCTCAAGTTGAGGTTTAGGGTTTAGGGAGAGAGGGTCATTTCCACACACTGAGGAAAAAAAAAACACCATTTCGACTGGTACAACACATTTAACCCTGAGACAGGCTAAGCAAAGACATGCCAGAGAATTCCTAGACACTGGCACTCCATCCACAACACAATAAACAAACACATAGATGTGGATACCATCTATCAACACCTCAGAAACAGGAAATGACATCACCACAAACCCCTGGAACCCCATCCAGGCCAAACATATAAATAGAAAGCAGGAGACAACAGCTTCGCTTCACTTGGAGGTCGCCACTGATGCTGTTACCGAGGCAGGTAATGAAAGGTCTGGATATCAAAGCTACAGCTCAGCGAGCAAACCTACACCCTAAATTTCACAACATCATTCTTGGAACAGGGAGATTGGAACTGAAAACTGAATCCCAGAAGAGCCTTAATCAATGTCCTGCACAGCCACAATAATACGTCTCAACTTTTACATTCAATGCATTGACCAATAACGGAGAGCTTATCAAATGCTGCCTTCACTCCCCTGCCGACCTGCAACTCCACTTTCAAGGAACAATGAACCAGCACTCCAGCAACACTCCCCAGGATCTTACAAGTAAATGCAGAAGTCCAGTCCTGATTTGCCTTTCCAAAATGCAGCTCATCACTTTCGTCTAAGTTAACCGTTGTTACCATTCCTCAGCCTATTGTCTCATCGGATCAAGATCCCGTTTTACTCTGAAGTAACCTTCTTCACTGTCCAGTATATGTCTAATTTTGGTATCATCTGTAAACCTACTGTCAATACCGCATTTATTCCCATCCAAGTAATTTATGTAAGGACCCAGCACACTGCTGCTTACAGGCTTGCAGTCCACAGAAACAACCTTCCATCACCACCCTCTGTATCCTACCTTCAAGCCAATTTTGTATCCAAATGGCTAGTTTTTCCTGCGTTCCACATTATCTAACCTTGCTAACCAGTTTCCTTTGTGGAACACCATTGATGGTCTTTCTGAAGCCCATATTGACAACATCCACAGTCTGTCTTCATCAATTTTCTTTGTACTTCTTCAAAAGACTCAATGAAGTTGGTGAGACAATTACCCACGCACGAAGCCATGTTGATTCTCCCTAATCATTCTATGCCTTTCCAAACACCTGCAAATCCTATTCCTTAGAATCCCTTCCAACAGTGACTTCCGACTCACTGTTCTCTTGTTCCCTGGCTTTCCTTACCATTTAAAAAAAATAATGGTACTCATCTTCCAGTACTTCAACTATCGCTATTGATGAGACAAATATCTCAGGAAGGGACAAAGCGATCACCTTCCTAGCTTTATCTGGGATACACCTGATCAAGTCCCAGGTCGTTATGAACCGGTATGCGATTTAAGGTATCCAGTACCACCTCCTCTGTAATTTGAACACTTGTCAAGTTATCACTCTTTATTTCTCCAAACCCTCAAGCTTCCATATCATTCTCCAGTAAAGAAGTGATGTCATATACTCATACTATCTCTCCCTCTTGTGGCCCATAGATGGCCTTCTTGATCTCCCAGGTGACCTATTCACTGCCTGGTTACTCTTCTATCCTTGATGTATTTGTATAATCTCTTTGGTTCTCTTTAAACCATTTCCGAAAGCAATATCATGTCCCCTTTTCGCTCTCCTGATATCCTTGATATACTCCTCTAAAATATGTGATCCTATACTCCCAATTCCTGCACGTCTGCCACATCTGCTCCCAGGAAGAGCAATTCCACTCCAGAACATCCCACAATGCTTTCCTGTTTCAAGAACTGTAATTCCCTCCCACTTGATCAACAGTGCCCTCCAAGGCATATCCTCCATTTCCCGCAACTCTGCCTTTACACCACCCCTGCAACCACAGTAAGAATATAACCCTGCTGTATTCATCTTCCACCCCACTAACCACCACACACATCGCTAATCTCTTGGTAATCTCTGCCATTTCCACCAACTACAGCCAGACCCTGACACCAGAAACGTATTTCCCTCCACACCCCTATCTGCATTGCGCAGAGACCATTCCCTCTGCGACTTCCTTGTTAGGTCCACAGTGCTCCAGAAACACATTCTCCACACCCGGCACACTCCCTTGCTGCCACAGGAGAGTTAGAATCTGCGACCATATCTCACCCATCACCTCTGTCCAGGGCCCCAAAGTACCTTTCCTAATCAAGCAGAGATTTACCTGCACAACCAAACACCTTATCTACTGCGTCTGGACACTATGGACAATTTACCATGGCTAATGCACCAAACCTGCGCATATTTGGGCTGTGGGACGAAATTGGAACACTTACAGGAAAGCCATGCAGACATGCGGAGAATGTGCATCCTCCACACAGACAGTTGCCTGAGGCTGGAATCAAACACAGGTCACTGGTGCTGACGCAGCAGTACTAACCACTGTAGAACTGGTGCGCACACCTCCCCCTCATCATCCACCCACCTCCATCCTAGGCCCGCTAGGTTCCTTACACATCAGTTTTTCTTGCACATTCCAACATCTCACCTGAGAAATTTTACATGGTTAATTCAACTAACCTACACATCTTTGGACTGTGGGAACAAAATGGAACACCCAAAGCAAACCCTCACAGACACAGCGGAGAACATGCAAACTCCACACAGACAGTCACCTGAGGCTGGAATCAAACCCAGGTCGCTGGTGTTGCGGCAGCAGTGCTAACCACTGAGCCACAATACTGTGGGATCTTTGGTGCTGATGTGCTGCCCCACTGATACCTCAGTCACTCACCCTGCCTCATTTCCCAAGAGAAGATGCGGTGATGGACTGGTAATATTATCGTTAGACAGTTGATCCAGCGACCCAGATAATGGTCTGTGGACCTGGGTTTGAATTCCATCATTGCAAATGGAGGAATTTTAATTCAAAAAAACTCTGAAATTTAGAATCTAATGATAACAATGAATCCATTGTCGATTGTTGGAAAAACCCATCTCGTACATGCGTCCTTCAGGGAAAGAATCTGCCTTCCTTACCTGGCCTGGCCTACATGTGACTCCAGACCCCCAACAAAGTAGTTGACTCTTAACTATCCTCTGTGTCCAGACAGTGCCACCCTCATCCTGTGAATGAACACAAAAAAAGTTTTGTTCCTAGTCTAGTAGGTACAACGGAGAAACTGAATCAGAAAACTTTCTCGTACACACTGAAAAAATAGCTTTCCATCCAAGCATTTAACATTTCAGCACCCCGAGGCTCGGTTTGTAAAGTTATAACTCTTCATAATTGGAAATATATTATTCTTACAGATAACTGAGATCTCCTGGGAAATTTGTTTCTCAATTTCCTGCTGACTTTTGGGGGGAAGAGTCTATTATACAATCTCAATAAGGTGACTATCCCTTTCTTATTTCTCTGTATCACCCAAACAGCTTGCCTGGATGTACTCCCATGAATATCCTCCCTACATCTTGCCATAATGTTATGCCGAATCAAAACCTGTGTTTGACCTCAATTTGTACCTTGGTCTTGATTGTAATTGCTATAATATCTCAGTCACATGTTCAAAACCATACCCTGAGCTCATCTGCCTTCCCAGTCAGGTACTTGCATTGAAATAAATGCAGTATAACTGGTCACTCCTACGTCATTCTGTGCCTTGCCCTTGCCTGCATTGACTGTTTGACTTCTGAACAGTCCCAGCCTCAGACTTACTTCTTTTCGCACTCTCTCTTTGGGTTTACCTCCAGTCCCTAACTGGTTTAATGTCTCCCGAGTAACACTAGCAAATCTTCCCCTCCAATGCAGGTACAATCCATCCTTCGTATGCAGGTCAATTCTACCTGACAAGAGATTCCAATGATCCAAAAATGTGAATCATTCAACCACTCATTCATCTGCTCCATCCTGCTATTCCTCCTGTCACTAGCACCTTGCACCAGAAGTAATCCAAATATTACTATCCTTGAGGACCTATTTTTTGGAAATCCAGGCTAATTTGCTATATTGTCATCAGGACCTCATCGCTTTCTCTTCCTATGTCATTGGTACCATGACATATATAACAACCTCCCTTTGACAATTCTCTCCTTTGAGAGTGTTCTTCTCCCTCTGAGACATCCTTGACCCTGGCACCAGGGAGGCAGCATCTCATTCTGATGTCTCACTGTCAACTACAAAAACGGCAGTCTCCTAACCGGAGAGTGCCCGATCACCAGGAACATGATATACCAGTCAATACATTGGAGCCAGCCTCCATAGCAGTAACCTGACTGTCAGTGCTACATTCCCCTGAGACCCTGTGAACTCCTACAATTTTCAGAACAGTATGTCTGTTTGGGATGGGGATAGCCACTGGAGACTCCTGGGCTACTTTGTTCCCCTTTCCCAAGGAAGGCTTTCCTGGTTATTGAGAGAGCGTAAAGGACGGTCATCAGACTGACTCCTGGGATGTGGAGATAGTTAAGGACTGCAGATGCTGGAAATCAGAGTCTATACAATGGGGACTGGGAAAAGCACAGCAGGTCAGGCAGCATCAGAAGGGCAGGAAGGTTGATGTTTTGGATCAGGACCCTTCGTCAGTCCCGATTAATAGTCCTGACCTGAAACGGCAACTTTCCAGCCCCGTCATATTTATGCTAATCATCAAGTACCTATTCATTCTAGTCCATTGTTCTGGCACTCAGCGTAATCGATATTGTAGTGCGTGGTGTGATCACCTAAACACTTCTTCAAGGCTGCAATGTTTCCTGCATCCGTCACCATTTCAGATGCTGCCAGACCTGCTGAGGATCTTCAGCACTTTTTGCTGAAGTACGTAGCGTCAGAGAGCTGTACAGCTCCACATTGTTTTGACTCTGATCACTGAGCACTGATGGATGAAGTGGGACTCAATCCTTGTTTAATCTTCCTTTCCTTTGGATTTCTGAGCCACTGACTACATCACGAATATTCTACCTCCCATTCCTGACCTGAATCTGACCCATCTAAGACTACACTTTAGATCCCATCCCCCTGCCAGACTAGTTACAACCTCACCAAAGGAACTGGCAGTAGCCCCCACAAAGAGATGTCTCCCAGCCATGCCCAAGGGTAACTGGTCAGGCTGGTACAGGTCCCACCTAACACAGAAACGGTCCCAATACCTGAAGAACCTAAAGCCTTCTCTGGTACTCCATTTCTCCAGGCACACATCCAGCTGATTCCCCCCCCCCCCCTCCTTTGCATGCTCTCACGAGCACATGGCACTTGGAGTAATTCTGACATTATTACATTACAGTAAACGAGCTACATTTTACTGTATCCCTTATCTCCCTACATCCTCAAATCTCCAATGTCCTAGCCCCCCACCCCACATACCAGGCCTTGTTATTACATAGCCTGTCATTACACACTATCTATGGTTAGCCACTAACATTCCCATAAACAGCTATTCACCCTCACCCAGCCAGATGATTATCCTCTCCTTTGACGAACTGCTCCAATCTCTTTCTTTGATCTCTATCACCATCTATCATTTATTCCTTAACCACTACCTTCTGATGTATAAACTGACATTTTTTTTCTCAGTCGCATCATTTCTTACGAAGGGTCATCGGATCCGAAATGTTAACTCTGATTTCTCTTCACCGATGCGGCCAGACCTGCTGAGCTTTTTCAGTAACTTCTGGTTGCTGTGTGTGATTTACAGCACTTGCAGTTCATTTGGTTCTAATTTACCAGGAATTTCTAATTTAAGTCTAGCAGCCTAAAACCGTGTGTTTATAAACTCTCCCAGTCCACACTAACTCCATTTCTCTCCCAGTCTCTGCTGTCTCTCTCACTCCCTTCACACTCACTGAGTTCTCTGTCACAGTGACACGACGTCTGCAGAGCTCATGGTCAGGTCTTCTCTCACTGGACCCACCCCTCATTTACTCCCATTGGCTGGAGGAGCATACCAACTCTCCTATTGGTCTGAAGCTGCCTCAATCAGCCGTGCCCCATTGTGACATGAGTGGTGGACTCCTCCCATGAGCATTGGAGGCTGAGGGGTATCCTCATAGAGGTTTATAAAATCATAAGGGGCATGGATAGGATAAATAGGCGAGGTCTTATCCCTGGGATAGGGGAGTCCGGAACTAGAAAGGGGAAAGGTATAAAAGGGACTCAAGGGACAATTTATTTTCACACCGAAGTCGGTGCTTGTATGGAACCTTAGGTCAGGGGAAATGGAGGAGGTTGGTTCAAATATACCATTTGGCATCGGGATGCGTATATGAATAGGAAGGGTGTAGAGGGATATGTGACAAGTGTTGGCAAATTGGATGAAATTAGGTTGGGATATCTGGTTGGCATAGATGCGTTTAACCAAAAGGTTTGTTTTCATGTTGTATATCTCTATGGCTCTGCTCTGGGATGAGCTTCAACATTCACATCGTATCTCAGAGCACACGGGCTGGGGGCTATTCAGTCCATTGGGGGTGTACTCTCTCCCTCTGGAGATGGTGCCAGTCTATCCCAACTCACCTCCCATTTGCTTGTAGCCATCCAAATCCTTCCTTAAACAAGCTAAATTTCAAATTTGTTTTGACAACAACTACTGAACCTGCATCCAGCTGTATTTCAAACTGTTCCAAATGCTCAGAACATAATGAGTAAAATAATCTTCCAATTTTACCTCTGCATTATTCGGCAGTCACCTGAAAGTAGTTACTAAACATTGAGACAATGTTAATAATTTCTCACTCTGTCTCTCAGTAAATTAAATATCCTGGAAACAAATCTGCTCCTCATTGAAATAACTGCTTAACCTTGTCAGCTCCAAGCAGAATTATTTGACGTTCTGCTAACTCTTCATAAAAGAGAAACCCATTTTAATTTTAATTTATTAGTTTCATAGAGACACACAGCAGAGAAACCAACACTTCGATCTAACTTGTACATGCCGATCAGCTATCCTAAATTAATCTCATCCCATTTGCCAAGACCTGGCCTATATCCTTCTAAAACTTTCCTAATCACATGCCTTTTCAATTTTGTAATTGTACCAGACTCCGCACTTTCTCTGGTAGCTCATTCCATACACGTACCACATACAGCTTGAAAAGATTGCCTCCTAGATATCTCTTAAAGATTTTCACTCTCACCGTAAGCCTGTGTCATTTGGTTTTGGACACACTTAGCCTGGGAAAAAAGCCCCAGCTGTTCACCCTATCCATGCCCCTCACGATTTTATCAACCTTAAAGGTTACCTTTCAGCATCTGATGCTCCAGGTAAAACAGCCCCAACCTATTCAGCTTCCCCCTATAGCTCAAACCCTTAATGCTGGCAACAGCTTTGCACATCTTTTCTGAAAGCTTTCACGTTTCACAGCATCATTCCTATAGGAGGAGACCAGGACTGAAAGCAGAATTCCAGAAGTGGCTGAATCAATGTCCTGTCCAGCCAAAAAATAATGTCACAACTCCTATACTCAATGCACTGACCAATAAAGGTAAGTACACCAAACACATTATTCACTACCCTGCCTATCTATGATTCCACTTTCAAGGAACTATGAACCTGCGCTCCAAGGTGTCTTTGTTCAGCAGCACTCCCCAGGACCTTTCCATTAAGTGTATAAGAACTACCCTGATTTGCTTTCCAAAATGCAGAACCTCACATGTATCTAAATTTAATTTCATCTGCCACTCCTCAGACCATTTGTTCGGAGGCTCATTGTACTCTCAGGTAACTTTGCTGTCAACTGCACCTCCAAGTTTGGTGTCTATTGTAAAACTACTAACCATAGCTCCTATATTCACATAGAAATCATTTATATAAATGGCAAAAAGCAGTGGACCCAGCACCCAGCCTGACAGCATATTGCTCATCACAGGCTTCCAGTCCAAAAAGCACCCTCCACTATGACACTGACTGCACAGCAAGATTAGAGCTCATGGGATACAGAGAGAACAAGCAATTTGGATATAGAGCTGCTCAAAGGCAGAAGACAGAGCGTGGTGATGGAGGGTTGCTTTTAAGACTGGAGGCCTGTGACTAGTGGAGTGTTACAAGGATCACTGCTAGATCCACTACCTTTCGTCATTTATATCAATGACATGGATGTGAACATAGGAGATACAGTTAGTGAGATGACACCAAAACTGGAGATGTAATGGACAGTGAAAAAGATTACCTCAGCGTACAATGGGATCTTGATCAGATGGGTGAAGCACCAGAGGTGTGGAATTTTGGGAAAGCAAATGTTAGCAGGACATATATATTTAATAGTAACGTCCTGAGGAGTATTACTAAACAAAGAGACCTTGGAGTGCAGGTAGATAGGATAGTGAAGGTGGCATTTGGTATGCTTTCCTTTATAGGACGAAGTATTGAGTACAGAAGTTGTGAGGTCATGTTCCGGTTGTAAAGGGCATTGGTTAGGCCACTTTTGCAACGTTGCATACAAATCTGATCTCCCTCTTATTGGAAAGATATTGTGAAACTTGAAAGGGTTTAGAAAAGATTTACAAGAACATTGCCAGGGTTGAAGGATTTGAGCGAGGCTGGGGTTTGAGTAGAAGTTGAATAGACTGGGGCTGTTTTCACTGCAGCATCGGAGGCTGAGAGGTGATCTTATCGAGGTATATAAAACATGAGGTGCATGGATACGATAAACAGACGAAGTCTTTTCCATGGCATGGGGGATCCCAGCACTAGAGGGCATAGGTTTACGGTATGAGGGGAAAGACTTTAAAGAGACTTGAGAGGCAATGTTTTCACACAGAGGGTGGTACGTGTATAGAATGAGCTGCCAGAGGAAGTGGTGGAGGTCATGACAAGTTCAATATTTAAAATGCATCTTCATGTGGATATGAATAGGAAGGATATGGGCCGGGTGCTGACAGTTAGGACTAGATTGCGTTGGGATATCTGATCAGCAAGTATTGGTTGGACCGACGAGTCTCTGTTTACGTGCTGTACATTTATGACACTTTGACCTTCCAGCCAATTCCGTCTCCAAACAGCTAGTTCTGCCAGAATTCTATGGTGTTGAACCTGCTAACCAGTGTGTTATGCAAAACTTTGTGTCTTTCTCAAGTCCAAGTTAGTGATTTCAGTGCACAAAGCCATGCCTACTCTCCCTAATCATTTCTTGCCTTTCCAATTACATGTAAATCCTGTCCCTGAAAATCCCTTCCAACAACTCCTCTCCTACCGACTTCAGGCTCACCGGTCTATAGATCCCTGGGTTTCCCTTACCACCTTTCTCAAATATTGGCGCCCATCTTCCAGCACCTCACCTGTGGCGATCGATGATACAAATATCGCAGCGAGGGGCAAAGCAAAAGCTTCCCTAATTACCCACAAAGTTCTGGGAGACACCTGATCTTGATAAGTGTAATATGTACACTTATCAAGTTATCACTATTTATTTCTCCAACTTCTCTAACTTCCATACCCGCTTTCAGTAAAAACTGACATGAAATACATACAGAATCTCTCCCACCTCCTGCTGTTCCATAGCCAGCCTTGTTGATCTTTGAGGGGCGCTATTCTCTGCCTAGTTATTCTTTTGTCTTTAGTGTATTTGTGAAATCTCTTTGGATTCTCCTTAAACCTATTTCCCAAATCTATCTCATGTCCCCTTTTTTGCCTCCTGGTTTCCCGCGAGTATACTCCGATTGCTCTTTTGGTCCTCTAGGGATTCACACAAACCCAGTGGTCTGTACCTGCCATATTCTTCCTTCATTTTCTTGACCAGAGCCTCAATTTCTCAGGTCATGCAGCATTCTCGACGCCTTCCAGTCTTGGCCTTAACAGGAACATACTATCTGTGTACTCTCATTGTCTCAGGCCTATGGAGACAATCGCAGATGAGGAAAAATAAACAATCATTATCAGTAAAGAGGTAGTGTTGCGAAAGCTAACAACTCATCCTTATGTCTATAATTCCTCTCTAGCCTCAGAACTATTACTATCTCTCCATCAAAAACATCTCAATCTCTGCAACATCCTCCAATCTCTAATCTCCTCCAGTCTCAACACCCTCCCTATCTCTAATCTTGTCCACCCTGAGAAATCTCTGTGATGTGCCTTTCTTTAATTCCAGCCATTAGGATAACACATTTTTATTTCAGATTCCTGCACCCAGAGCTCCACAATGTCCCGCTTAACCTCTGTCACATTTTCCTCCAAAAAACATTAATCAATCACGTATCGTCTATTCTAATATGAACTTCTCTGACCTGGTTTCTATTCTGGCTCGTCATATTCCTATATTACGCGTCTGTGGTTGACATGACAGAAAACGGTTTTGTGGTCTATCGGGTTTATGCTGTAAAGAAATCTCCCAGCTAACTATTTTAATCCCATTTTCCAGCACTGAGCCCATAGACCTGTCAGCCGTGGCATTGCAAGTGTGTTCCTTAATAGACCTTAAATGCCATCGGGATTTCTGTCTCTCACTCTCTTCCAGACAGTGAGGTTTAGTGCAACTGTTGCTCTATGATATCACCAAAAGGAACTCAGAGCAGCTGGGTCTCTGCAAACCACAGATCGCCCACACGTTGGGAAGGATGGAAGGGTCCCTGAGATGGGCACAGGAGATTTACCAGGATGGTTCAAGGAATGGGGGATTTTAGTTGCAGAATTTGTGGGTCTTTTTAAAAAATTAATTGTTCACATGACATGTGTGTTGCTAATACACATCAAGAATAACCATCCACAATTAATGGACTCACCTTTTCAACCTCTCCCCTTGCCTGCGCTGTGGTGACATTCAGGTTAACCACTACCAGACATCTCCCTCTAATGAGAGTGCAGTCCTAGGACAATGCTCATTTGATCTTTTACAGAGTGATCCCACTGTGCCTCGAGGTTGGGGAGAGGGAATGCTGAAGGTGTTAGATGGGAAACCACTCAGGAACAGTGCTTTATCTTGGAGGATGTTCATTTTCTTTTATATTGTTGGGGGGGGGGGGGGGGGGGGCACTGATGCAGGCAAGTGGAGAATGTTCCAACACAACTCTGATGAGTGTCTTATAGAGAGCAAAGAGACATTGTGGAATAAGGGGTATGTGGAAACTGAGACTGTTCTGCTTGTAGCAAAGGAAATTTGGGGAGCTATGACAAAGTGATTTACAGAAGTTACACGTTATAATAATAAACCTTGCACACATCAGTTCATTATACAAGGATTACAGGACACATGTTGAAGATTTGGGAAGATCTATTGAGAAGATGGTTTGATTCAAAGGTGAACTTCTATTCAGCAAATGGGATTGATCTGGAACACAATACTCTTACACAATATGAATACCCAGGTCCTGATGAATTGAGTAATTCTGTCAGAGTTTGGCCTTACAATTACTGAGATTCCCATCTGAATGTCCACCGTAATACACGTTTATAAAACACGCCACTGTCAGCTCAATAATGAAACTCATACAATCCCATCCTCCTGGTGCGGGATGACTGTACACATTACCCCTGGTGGAGGTTATCAGGCACTTCAAGGGCAAATATATGTGGGTTTTTATGAGTTTCCACCTTGGGGACTTCATGTGACTGAACATGGGACAGAATGACCCAAGATTCAGTGAAATATGGAGAGCAGGATTTGCTTCCTTTTCCTTCCTTCCGTGCTGCCGCTTTGCCTCCTCAATAAGACATCGGGTGTGAAAGGCTCATGCAGCTTGATGGACAAGGTGTCTCCATTCTGACCAATGGGCGGCAAGCTCCTCCCAGTCATTAAACAGAGTATCCCTGAAAGATAGCAACTGCGCATGCTTCCCACTTCCCAGTGCTCACAGTAAATGTTTCGAATAATGAGGAGGGAAAAGGCATAGCAGGAAAGTTCCAAAAGGATTATAAACGGTTTACAGAGAGATATTCATAGGAAACGTGGGCAACAAGTTGGCAAATGGAGTATAACCTGGCATAAACTGTAGAAAGCTGCAGCACAAAGGGACCCTGGTGGGGGTTGGGGGTCATGAGCAGGAAACACAGAAAGCTAGCACACAGCTCCATGGCATCAGAAAGGGGAATGGAATACTGTCTCTTATTTCATTAGAGTTTGCAATATAAGAGTTTGGAGTATATACCTTAGGGCAACTAAACAAATGGCGAGTGAGACCACATCTGGAGTAACGTGAACAGATTTGGTCGCTTTAGTTAACGAAATAGAGTAGTTTATTTCATGCATTTCAGAGAAGACCAATTGGGATGATCCCTGTTTTAAAGGGATTACCTGCAAGCAAAGGCTGAACAAGTTGGGAATCTACTCACTGCAATTTGGAAGAATGAGAGGTGATCTCTTTGATACATACAGGATTCTGTCGAAAGTTGACAGGGTAAATATGGAGAGGAGTGTCCCATTACGGTGAGTCTTGAACCAGACTTTGTGTCTGTCGCGGAATCAAGAGTTCTGTTTCAGATTTGTCAAGTTAAAGGCAACACCGACACAGGTTAGGGTTTCAGTAGCGATGGAGCTGGGATGAGGAGGAGATTAGCAACGTTTCAGAGATTGGAATTCCTGGTGTTTGTGATTGTGTGGACGTCTGATCAGAAGGTCACCTTGGGGCTAGATATGACAGCAATATTGTAAAGAGTGTAGCTCTGCCTCAGACACTTCCCAGTGAGAGGGAGGGGCACAGCAGCAAGGGAAATGAATTTGGAATAGCAACTGAAGGCAATGGGTTTAACAATTGCAGCGTTTCATTGGAGTGAATTGCAGCTAATCGAAGCATGATAAGCAGTTTAATAACTGAGTAACAGTGATTAATGGAGAGGGATGATTGGGAGGGAGAGCTGGACATTGTCAGTGTACATGTGAAGCCTAACACAGTGCTTTTGGGCGATGTTACCTCCTGGCAATACGTAAGTGAGAAACAGGACGGACCAAGGATAGATAGTGGAGGGACACCAAATACAAGGAATTCAGAAAGGAGATGTAGACCGGAGATAGAGCAGTATTTTCCAATGACGGTGAGGTCAAATATTAGTTTTTAGCAGTATGGGAGAGAAGGACATAAGCAGAAAAGACAGACAGGCAGATCATGGAACAATATCTGTGAATTGGTGGCTGACTGTGTGTGTGTGTGGGGCGGGGGGGGTTGAGGTGGGAGGGGTCGGGGGGTGTTGCGCAGCGGTGACAAGCAGGAGGATGAGACAGAAATTTGAAATGTCCATGATATAGCTACACCATGGTAAATGGTCAAGATGATCTCTAATAAGGCTTGACAAGAGACTCCAGGAAATGTGAGTTGAGGACTAAAATGCGGAGCACCTTTGTGAGGCAGTTTGGCTCGGTGTGCTAGTGGAGAGGGAGGGAAGATGCAGAGACAGCTGACCGGATTGTCTCAATGTTATTGACAGAGAAAGTCCACGTGCTCCTCACTCTTGTTGTTGGAGGGGAGGATGGAGGAGACAGGATAATGGACATTTTTTTTATTTCCAAAGCAAGAAACAGAACCTGTGATAGTGATTCTAAAAATAAGTGAACAAACCTGTTGTATTTATCATTTATTAATAATATTAAAATGTACAACTGAATTTCAGGTTTGAATCCCAAATCGGTAGAGGATGGCTCTGAAGTCAAGAAAAAAATAACTGGAATGAAGAATCTACTGTTTGCCATGGAACCATTGGGGATGTTTTTCTGCCATTGACAATGTCCTTCAGCGAAAGAAATCCGATAGTGGCCCACCCAGTCACTCATTGTATTAATCACTGCACAGTCTCAACAAAGGAATGAAACTGGATGGACCACATTACATCTACTAATGCACGAGAAAATACAACCACAGAATAAGCCCTCTTGACCCTACAACTTCCGCCTCACAGTGGGCCAACAACAGCAGCTGAACTGTACTCCAGCCCAATCTGAAATCTCATGGCCTGTTATATCCCCCTATCAACCAATAACATCAAGCCAGGGGAATCAACCCTGGTTCAATGGTGAATGCATGAGGGCATGCCAGGAGCAGTACCAGGCATTCCTAAAAATGAGATGCCAACCTGGTGCAGCTACCAAACCTGCATGCCAAACAGCACAAGCAAAATCAAATAGAACTAAGTGATCCCATAAACAATGGATTAGATCACACCTCATCACGAATGGCGATGGACAATTAAACAACTTACTGGAAGAATCATCACAGATATCCCCACCCTTACTGATGGAGGCGCCACACACATTCATGCAACAGATAAGAGGACAGCATTTGCAGCCATTTTCAGCCAGCAGTGCCAAGTGGATGAGCCTTCTCCATTGGTCCCTCACATCACAGATATGAATCGACTTGGTTGAAACCATTTCTTGACCTGATGTGAAATGTGTTAAGTAGTGTAAACACTATGGCCCTGCCAATATTCTGGCAATAATAATGATGGCTGTGCTCCAGAACTTGCTGCCCACCAAGGCAAGTACAGCTCCAGCACGAGCACCTAACAACTTTGTGGAACATTGCTCAGGGATGTTCCAACACAAAAACACAGGGCAGATCCAACTCAGCCAATATCCCTCCATCAGTCCACACAGGATCAGCAGTGAAGTGATGGAAGGTGACATCAACAGTGCAGTCAAGCACCTGCTCAACAATAATCTGCTCAGCGATGCCCAATTTTGGTTCTGCCAGGGCCACTCAGTTCCTGATCTTGTTACACACTTGATTCACAAACTAACAAACAGCTGAATCCCAGAGATGAGATGAGGATGACAGGCCCGACTCCCTCCAAGACCACTATTTCGACTTCAGTGATATCACCTGACCTCACCACAGTCTCAGCTCATTTTGAAATTCTCATTCATTCCTTTTGTTAATTCTAGATTTCATTATCTAAACTCACTCCTGTCCAGCATCCCACATTCACCCTCCTGATAACCTCAAAAATATTAAAATCTCTACTGCTGAAGTGCTGAAAACTTGCTGATCAGTCAAAAGCCTCTCACTTATAAGCAACAACAATTTACTTTCGCACCTTTGAGTTAATTCCTGGCTGTAATCATTCCTATCTCCCTGCACCACACACCCTTTCATATCTCAGTAACTCATTTTAGTTCAGACTCTCAATGATGTGTTTATTTTTGAGTTCAACTGTGTGATTGTTTCTATAGACTCCAAGGGAACATGGTCTGGAATCCCCACTCTAACCCTTTAAGATCTACTTTCTTACTTTAAGGAATTCTTGAAAAACTGCTTATTTGGCAATGGTTTTGGTCACTGGGCACAATATTCTCCACCTGCACCTTATATCAAAAGTTCTCAATAATATTTTTGTGAAATTAAAACCAAGATGATTTGTACAGATATCTTCTACTCTTCAATATCGCTGAGTGAATAATCTGTAATGTCTCTTACCCAACCACATTGTGGGAGCACGTTCACCATACAAACTGCAGCAGTACAAGGATGGCAAACATCACCCTCTCCACAGGCAACAAGGCTTTGGCAGATCTCTGGTTTCTGTGGAAGGAAAAATACACAGTTCATGTTTCAGGGAGTGCAATATGAAAAATACTACACAGAGTGGAAATACACACATGAGAGACTGAACAAGCTACACAATGAACAAGTGGACATCAGAGAGCCCAGAGGTGAACCAGAGCAGAGTTCACTTTTATAATCCCACAGTCAAGATGTCTAGCACAGAAACAGACTTCTTTAGTCCAACCTAGGACAACCAGATATCTTAATCTAATCTATCTAAATTAAATCCTATCTGCCACTCCTCAGCCCATTGACCCATCTGATCAATGTCCCATTGTACTCTGAGATAACCTTCTTCGTTGTCCACAATACCACCAATTTTGGTGTCACCTGCAAACTTATGAACTATACGGCCTCTATTCACATCCAAATCATTTAAATGAATGACGAAACAAATTTTAAAAAATCAATTTTTCTGCGTTTGAATGTGTTCTGTGTAAATGCTGCCCTATCACTCTATACCAGCGAAGGCTGCACATACACCCGTCTGGACCCTGCCCCCTACAAAGCTTGTGGATGCACGTGTCCAGTGAATCGTTGCCCCGAATAAAGATGGCGACGCTCACTCGGGCCGATTAGTCAACGAGGCATTATCCAATTTGCTGCAAAAACGGGACTGTAAGTTTCAAATTTGTATTTTCCGATGTGTACCAAATGTTTTTAAAACCTCTCATACCATACCAACACCATTTCCTTCCCGCTTCCTGCTATTTATTTCTTTCCTTACCGACATCCCTCTGCCCGATCATACGCAGCCACCGCGAGGATGAACACGTGGTATAGTCTAGTCCCGCCCCTCATTCATTGTTTGGACCAACTGCCCCGCCAGGTCCTCCAGTTCCTCCCCTGCCTATGCATTGGTCCACTGCTGACATCAATCACTTCTTCGGTCCAACCTCTCTATGACAACCAGATATCCTAACCTAATCTATCTAAATTAAATCCTATCTGCCACTCCTCAGTCCATTGGCCCATCTGATCAATATCTCATTGTATTCTGAGAAAACCTTCTTCATTGTCCACAATACCAACTGTTGGCTGGAGCTTGCGCACTGCTTCGTGGCTTTTGTTGCTGTTTATCAGTTAAAAGGATGAGGGACAAAGTTAAAAATCACACAACCACCTGACGAAGGACCAGGAAAGTAATGCTTCAAAATAAACCGGTTGGACTATAGACTGGTGTTTTCATTGAATTTTAATTTTGTCCATCCTAATCTAACACCAGCACCTCCAACTCACGAGTGATGGGGGCATGCATAACATAAGAACAAAAGATCTAGGAAAAGGAGAAGGCTGTCCTGCTCTTCGAGCCTGCTCTACCAGTCAATAAGAACATGGCTGACTATTTTGTGGATGCAGAACCATTTACCTACATTCTGACTGTATTCCTTAATTAATTAATTATTTCTTAACAAAACTAACTTAGCTTTAAAAACGTTCAATGAACTAGCATCAACTACTTCCCTGGGTAATGCATTCCATAGAGTTCAAGAAGTTCCTTCTCAATTCAGTCCTAAACGTGCTGCCTCTAATCTTGAGGTGGTGCCCTCTTGTCCTAACTTCACATGCCAGTGGAAACATCCTCTCTACTTCAATTTCCACATTCCATTCATTATTTTATATCTTTCCATTCTTCTGAATTCCAATGAATATAATCTCAATCTACTCAGTCTCTATTAAGCCAAACCCCTCACCTCCGAAATCAACATAGTTAACCTCCTCTGCACCCGCTCTAGTGCCAGTACATCCGTGAGCAAGTAAGGAGATAAAAACTCCATGCAGTACTCCAAGTGTGGCCTCACCAGCACCCACTATAGCTGGAACATAACCTCTGCTTTTAAACACAATCCCTTCAGCAATGAAGGACAAAAGTCCATTTGCCTTCTGAATTGATTGTTGTACCTGGTGACCAAACTTCATGCAGAAGGATGTTCAGGTGCCTCTGCTTAGCAAATAATGCAACTTTTTAAAATTCAAGTAATAATCTTTTTACTAATGTTACTCCTACCAAAGAGTATGACTTTACGTTTATGAACATAATATTCTATTTGCCAAACCATTGCCCACTCATTCAATGTATCTCTGTTCCTCTGCAAAATTTCCCAGTCCTCCGCACACTTTGTTCTGCTACTCATCTTAGTGTCATATGCAAACTTTGCCATCCTACGTGTGGTCCCCAACTCCAAATCATCTGTATCAATTCTAAATAATTGCACTCCCAAGACTGATCCTAGAGGCGCACTACTAGTTACTGATTGCCAGCCAGAATAAGGCTTATTTATCCCCTCTCTTTGCTTCCTGTTAGTCAACCAATCTTCAATCCATGAACATACTCTATCCTATGCACACTTATATAATGCAGCAGCACCTTGTTGAAGGCCTTTTGGAAATCCAGGCACACTGCATCCATTGGGTCCCCCTTGTAAACCTTGCACGAAATGTCTCCATAGAATTCCAAACGATTTGTCAAGCATGACCTGCCCTCATGAATCCATGCTCTGTCTGCCCAATGGGACAATTTCTATCGAGATTCCCTGCTATTTCTTCCTTGATAATACACCAAAGCATCTTTCCAACTACAGAGAATAAACTAACTGGTGTAGGATTCCCTATCTTTTGTCCACCGCCTTTTCTTACAGTCCTTCCTTTTCACTGGAATATGACTTTGCTGAGCACTTCCTAAAATGTCTTTGACAATCTTTTACTGCTCATCAACTGTCCCACCATAAAATCTTTGTTTTCAGTCTTCTTTATCCATGTTCTCCCTCATTCTATTTTAGTTCCCCGTGTTCAAGCACAGGACACAGGTATTAGATATTATCTTCACACTCTCCATATGTTTTGTAATTCAAACATACAGTGATCACTTCTTCCAAGAGGATGCTGAAATGTGTTGCTGAAAAAGTGCAGCAGGTCAAGCAGCATCCAGGGAACAGTAGATTCGACGTTTCGGGCATAAGTCCTTCTTCACATTTTCAGCTCTGTTCTACAGCATCTGCAGACCTCACTTTCTCCTCTTCCAAGAGGATCCCTAACTCTGTGGTCATTAATTATTCATGTCTCATTGCACAGGGGCCAGATCTTGGATAGCTTGCTCCTTGGCGGTTCCATTTCATACTGTTCAAAAAACACTTAATGAACTCCTCAAGGCTACCCTGACTGATCTGGTTCGACCAATCTACATGTAGATTCAAATCACCCATGGGAATAGACATACCATTTTTACAGGCTTTAGTTATTTCTTTGTTTATTGCCCATCCCAATGTGATGTTATTATTTGGCCTACACACTACACCTATCAGTGATTTTCTTGTTAGAATTTTGAAAGCATCATTCCTGTTTCTCTTAATGAACGGCAATAAAAGTAATTACTTGCATTGTATGGAATCTTTTATAATGGCAAATCTCCTAAGATGCTTCATGAATGATCAACACATTGATAAAGGAGAATGATTTTAAAATACATCTTAAAAGAGGATAGAGGAGGTTAGGGAGGCTATTCCACAGACTTCTGCTCTTGACAGCTCCAATAGTGGAGTGATGCAGGTGTGGTGTGTTGGAAAGGGATTGTGCAAAGGGGAAATGGAGGAGCATAGCCAGTGCATAAGGTCTTAAGGACAGAGGACGTTCCAGACTGAGTCTGTCTGTCAGAGAGAGTATGGCTGCCTCATCAAGTTTGAAGCACCGCAATGGGTCCATGCATGTCATGTTAGTCAAGATAGTATAATGGTGGCTGAGAGAACTTTTGATGAGGATTTGTCTACTGAAGTAGTGTGGGCTGAGGTTAGAAACAGGAGAGGGGACATCACACTGTTTGGATTCTATATAGGCCTCCTCAGAGTTCCAGGGAGGGGGAAGAGAAGAGATTACTCTGTGTAGGAGTGAAAGTAACATGGTGGTCATAATGGGGGACTTTAAGTTCCTCAACATTGATTGGAAATGCTATAACTCTAGTACGTCGGATAGATCAGTTTTTGTCCTATGTGTACGGGAGGGTTTCCTGACACAATATGTCAAAGAGCCAACAAGACGGGAGGCCACATTGGTTCTGGTGCTCAGTCATGAACCGGACTAGGTGTTTGATTTAGTTGTAGGTGAGCACTTTGGAGAAAGTGATCATAATTCAGTTATGTTTAGTTTAGCGATGGAAAGGGATAGATACATTCCACAGGTGAAGACTAATCGATGGGGCAGTGACAATTATAAGGCAATTCGGCAAGCATTAGGATGTATAGAACGGGGTAGCAAAATGCAGGGGATGCAGACAATGGAAATGTGCAGCTGGTTTAAGGAACAGGTATTGCGTGTCCTTGATAGGTACGTCCCTGTCAGGCCGGATAAGGTAAGGGAACCGTGGTTTACCACAGAAATTGCATCCCTTGTTAAGAAGAAGTAGGAGGTTTATGTGTTGATGAGGCCAATGGTACAGATGAGGTGATGGAGTAATACAGATCAGCTGGGAAGGATTTAAAGAGAGTTAAGAGCAAAGAGAGGACACGAGCAGTCTTTAGCAAATAGAATAAAGGAGAACCCTAAAGCTTTCTATAGGTATGTGAGGAATAAAGGATAGGGTAGGAATAGGGCCACTCAAAGTCAGAAGTGCGAAGTTGAGTGTGGACACTGTGGAAATCGGAGAGGTGCTAAACGAACATTTCTCATTGGTTTTCACTCAGGAAAATGAGAATATTGTAGGCAATAATAAGGTAGAAGATGTTAAACTGGAAAGGATTGAGGTTAGTTATGAACAGGTGTTATCAATTCTATAAGGATTGAAAGTAGACAAGTCCCTTGGGCTGGATGGGATTTATCCATGGATTCTCTGGGAAGCTAGGGAGATGATAGCAAAGACTTCGGCTTTGATATTGAGTTGTCATTGCCTACAGGTTCAGTACCAGAGGACTGGATGATTGCGAATGTTATGCGCTTAATCACGAAGGGCAGTAGGGATGACCCAGGTAATTATATAGCAGTGAGCCTTACTTCTCTTATTGGAAAGGTTTTGGAAAGGATTACAAGAGACAATATTTGTAATCATCTGGCAAACAACAAGATGATTTCAGATCGTCAATATGGTTTTGTCGACGGCAGGTTGCGTCTCACAAACCACATTGAGTTTTTTGTGATCGTGACCAAGCATATAGATGAGGGTAGGACAGTTGACGTGGTATACATGGACTTCAGTCATATTTTGAAATGGTTCCACATGGGAGACTGTTGGAGAAAATGTAGCGACGTGGAATTCAGTGTGATTTAGCCATTTGGATTAGAAACTGGCTTTCTGAAAGAAGGCGGCGAGTGGTGGATGATGGAAAATAATCAGCCTCCAATGCAGCTATTAGTGGTGTGCCACAAGGATCTGTTTTGGGACCACTGCTGTTTATCATTTCTATAAAAGTCTTAAACGCAGGCATAGGTGGATGGATTAGTAAAATTTTAAGACAACACGAAAGTCAGTAGAGTAGTGGAACGTGTGAAAGCATGTTTCAGGTTGCAGGGGGACTTGGATAAACTATAGAATTGGGCTGAAGGGTGGCAAATAGATTTCAATGGAGCTAAATGTGAGGTGATGCACTTTGTGAAGAATAACAGAAAGGCAGAGTACTGGGGCAACGGAAAGATGTTGGTAGTGTAGAGGAGCAAAGGGACGTTGGAGTCCATGTAAATAGATGCCTGAAAGTTGCCACCCAGGTGTATAGTACTGTTAAGGCGGCATACAGTGTGTTAGGTTTCATTCGTAGATGGATTGAGTTCTGGAGCTGCAATATCATGCTGCAACTATACAAAACATTAGTGTGGCCATATTTGGAATATTGCGTGCAGTTCTGGTGCCCATATTTCGGGAAGGATGTGCATGCATTAGAAAGGTTGCAGAGGAGATTTACCAGGACGTTTTGTGGTCTGGAGGTAAGGTCTTATGAGGAAAGGTTGAGAGACTTGAATGTGTTCTCATTGGCAAGAAGAAGGCTAAGAGAGGATTTGATAGAGGCATACAAGATGATCTGAGGCTTAGATAGGATAGACAGTGAAAGTCTTTTTTTCTAGGATGATGATATCAGTGTGTACGAGGGGGCATAACAACAAATTGAGGGGTGATAGATTTAAGACAGATGGCAGAGACAGAGTGGTTAGGGCGTGGAATACACTACCTACTAATGTAGTTAACTCAGCCACATTAGTGAGATTTAAACAATCCTTAAGGTAAGCACATGGGTGATTTTGGGATAGTATAGTGGGACGAGCTGAGAATAGTTCACAGGTCGGCGCAACATCAAGGACAGAAGGGTCTGTTCTGCGCTGTATTGTTCTCTGACTATTGTGGTACAAGAGAATTTTACTGTCTTAAACAGAGTGATGGATCTTGTACTATGGGCTTACGAGGTGTCACTGATCTCTACCAAACATGCACGAGGTAGAGAATGCTGCCTGTCCTGATGCGCGTTGACAGCAACACATTTTTCAGCTCTGATCTCCAGCATCTGCAGTCCTCACTTTCTCAAAGGATGAGGTAGAGTCAGGGCAGTAATAAGATGTTTCAACAGGAGGGGGAAAGGTAGCTCCATACAAACCCGACTCCCTCTCAACTATTTTCACCACAAAAACCGAGTGCCTTCCAGAAAAGGACCTCTATATCGTACCTCAACACTTTGCCCCCAATTGTGGTATCTTGCTGTGCACTAAGAGGAGCGTAACAGTCTTTACAGGGACCTTGAAACGTTTGGTAAAGATTCAAATCATCGGAGCATTGAGAGCCCCACCACATTGCATACATTTTCTATTGTTTTCACTCTGTTCCTGACTTCCCTTGCTTTTTCCAAATGAACCTGCTAAAAGTTGTTATTGCACACACCTGCACAAGCTGTGAATTGAACCCAGGCCTCTCGGCCCAAGAGTCAGGATATTTGTGCCGCGTTACAAAATATCGACTCGAACTTCCTTTGTCCCTTACCTGCTAAGTCACGCCTGAATCAACTCTGCAATTGGGAGGAAGGGGCGGAAAAGGAGGACCCAGTAGCGGCCGGTCCTCCAACCAGAGTGCGTGAGGAGAGGGGCCAAAGCACTCTCGGGAGTGAACGCTTCAAGATTGGTCAGAGTGCAAACTGTTTTGCAGGATTGATAATTCTCACTACATAGTGGAGCATTAAAACTCTCTCATAAATCAATGTGAGATTTTAAGAAATACTGTAGTTGAAATATAAATCTGATAACGTACATATTTCCAATCGATTTACATAACTCGAGTAAGAAGCTTCTTTTCAAACTCTCAGAACGATTGGTAATTTACATACCTGGCCGTTATGGTTGATTTGAACCAGACAATCTATTTACATCCTAGACATCTCTATGACTGTAACTCGACAAAGCAATTGTTAATGACTAATTTGTTACCCATCACTCTGTGCAGTTATGAATATTCTCTACAAACTCACTGATAACGTCAACCGCACGCGCAGTTTTGTTTCTATGTAGAGCATGCGCAGTGAAACATTGATCAGGACAGAGAGAGACATGGAGCTGCTTTCTCCAGCAGCGGCTGCAATCGGCTTCAGAGAGCGGCGCTCAGAGCCGGGGTGTGGGAGCCTCTCTGGGAAAAGGAGCGGAGAGAATTCACAAGTCTTGGATAAAGGTTAAAAAAAACTCGAAAAAAGACCCTCCAGGCCCGGGGAAGGAGGTGGCGGTCTCTGATCAGGGAAGCGGCCCAGGGTCATGGCCGTCATTTGTTTGAGGGAAGAGGGAGCGCGGGTCTGTGGGCCGCCATCTTGAGAAGGTCAAGGTGCAGGAGGGCGGGGCTATCGGGATCTGTAGAACAATCAGAGGAAAGAGAAGACCCATTGTTATTGATTCATTTGACGAATACAGCTTCACTGGGCGATCCCGCAGGAATCTCCTCTCTCAGTCCCTGCTGTGATGTTTCACCCAATCAGAACCACCAGCTCGCCTCCTCTCTCAGCTCCCCTTCTGTCCTTCCTGCAGCATCTGTCCCCTGGAACATTGAGCTGCCTGTCTTGTCCCTCCCTCAGCTGTTGTTCTGTAATTACCTGTGATATCCCAGTCCCATCTTAGATTACTTCAAAAGAGGCATGAATGTACCCAATGACTTTTTCTTAACATCAGTAATTGTTTAATACTCACTTACAGGTTTTTATTTACATCTTTTTTGAAGCATTTAATTCACATTCAATCATTTGCATTGGTGGGATTTGAACGTGTGTCCAGAGAACATTTGCTGAGTTTCTGGATAAATTGTCTCACAATCATGCCCCATGGCCATCACTTCACCTGCTCACATCCCAGTGCAACATGAATCAAAACCCTTTATTCCTGCACAATTGTTTGTTCCTGCACTATGGTGATATCATTCAGTGCCTCTCAATGTGGTCTCCCTCACTGTGTGGGTCTAATTGCTGCCTCTGTCAGTGTCTCTCACTCTTGCAGCTAATCTAGATCCTGAGCCAACAGAATTCTCCACTCGAGAGAGATGAGGCAGCACAGGCCAGGATTGGAGACTGGGTTTTTCCCGATCTCTGTGGGGCTCAGTACCATTCTACATGTATAACCCTCACAACATCAGTCTAATTTCCCATTCAGCCTATTTCTGTTTTTTTTTTGGTACTCATGGAGTTCCTGACTCAATAGATTTGCCAACTGCTGGTTGGGAATACGGTTGGTCAGCCAGAGAGACAAAGGTCAGAGAGGTCAGGAACCTTCAATAAAACCTGCCGCCAGGTAATATCATTCACAGTGCACAGAGCAGACAGCAATGAGAGGGCACCAAACATCAGCTAACAGGACATGACAGATTTAATGCTGGAGGGGGAGCATAGTACAGACACACCCCAGGTTTAGGCACCACCTTTACTTTAAGTTTTGTTTTGTTCTGAGACAGCATCGGGAGTTCCCAGTTTTCAATCCAAGTGTGCGCTGCCTTGGTGAGCATCAGGATAACAGAGGGGAAAACAGGCCTCCCACGAGAGGGTGGTAATGCTTCCTGGGATCTTTCTGTTCCCTTTCTGCTCTCCAAAACTCTATCTATGGCTTGTCTTGTGGACCAGTGTCTTCAATTATTATAACTTCTATAACAGTTCCTCTCTCTGTCATCTCCTCCCTCTCACCAAATAATTCACATATTTGAAACCTCCAGTCCAGCTGACCATCCATATAACTGTAACTTGCTTCAGTCTCTACAACATGCCTTGTCTCGATAGTCTCTTCCTCCAACAACTGGAGACATAGCGGCTGTTCCTGTGCTGCATGATTCTTCGGTTGAGGTTTCCAAAATGGAATGAGTCGCATTTGCCTGTGTTTGGCCCATAGCCCTTCAAATCATCTCCTCTCCATGTACCTGCCCACGTGTCTTTTCCATGTTGTAATTGTACTTGTTTTTATCATTTCCTCTGGCAATCCATTCCATCCTCTGTGGAAAAGGTTTCCCCTCAGATCCCTCTTTAAATCTTTGCTCTCTCACCTCACGTTTATGCCTCTAGCTTTGGACTCACCTACCCATGGCAATTCACCTTACTTAGGCCCTACATGGTTTCATAAACGTTTGTAAGGTCATCCTGTGGCCTCCTCTGCCCAGAGGAAATATTGACAACAATCTTACCAATATCTCCAACTCGCATTCAATACTCTGAACAGTGAAGGCAAGTGTGCCAAATTCCACTTTCCCCACCCTGTCCCACTGTGATGCCACTTCCAAGAAACAATGTAACCGTACCCCTTGGTCTCTCTCTGTTCGACAAACCTGCCCAGGGCCAGAACATTTACTGGGTTAGTCCTCCCTGGCTTGTCTGAACTGACTCCAACACCTGAATTAAATGCCATCTTTCATTCCTTGGCTCACTGGCCCAGTTGATTACCATCCACTTCGATAACTATATTCCATGCACACTCTTCCACTAATCTTGGTATTCACAAACATACTAACAGGGCCTCCTACACTTTCACTCTAATAGTTTATGTAAATGATGCACAACAGTGGTCCTTACGCACACTGCTGATCAGAGGACTCCAGTCTGAACAACAACTCTCTACCACCACCCTCTGTCTCCCACTGTCATTCCATTGCGTATCCAGTTCGCTAGCTCTCCCTGATCCCTTGCGATCTACTCTTGCTAACCAATGTATCATGATATACCCTAACCAAGGGTTTGCTGAAGCCAGAAACAACGTCTGTTGCTCTGCCTTCGTCTTTCTTCTTCGTCACATCTTGAACAAACTCCAGTCAAGTTTGTGGGATATGTTTTCCCACGCACAAAGCCATGCTGGCTGTCCGTAATCAGTCCTTATCTTTTCAAAAGCATGTAAGTCCTGACACTCAAAATGTCCTCCAACAACTGACCAACCCTGATGTCTGCCTCATCAGTCTGTAGTTCCCTGACTTTCTCTTGCAACCTTTCTTAATTAATGACACAACATTATAATCATAGTCAGAGAGTCATCTAAAACTGATCTCGTCCCACCTGCCTGTTCCTGGATCACATCCCTTCAATCCTTTCCTATTCCTGAACTAATCCAAATGTCTTTTCATCATTGTAATTGTCCTCACATTCACCCCTTGCTTGGCAAGTTCATTCCACACACAACTCACCCTCTGTGTAACAATGTGCCCCTCATGTCGTTTCTTTAAATGTCTGTCCTCTTAAATTTAAAAATGTAATGCCTTGTCTTGAAACTCACCTTTCTATGGGAAAGGGCAACTCCCATTAACTCTATCTATCCTCCTCATGATTTTATAAACTTCTGTAAGGTCATCAGTCAACATACAGTTTTCAGTGAAAATATACCAACCTATCCAGCCTTTCTTTATAACTGAATCCTTCCATATCCAGCCACATCTCAGTGAATCTCATCTGAATCCTCTCAACTTAATAATATTCTTCTTATAACTGGGCGACCAGAACTGAACACAATATTCCAGAAGAGGACTTGCCAATGGCCAGCATAATCTTAATGCGACTTCCCCACTCCTATATCCAAAGGACTGAGAAATGATAGCAAGTGTGGCAGGCAAGTTTTTTTTTTAACCATCCTGTCTCTCCAAGTTGCAAACTTCAAAGAATTATGTACCTGAACCCTGAGGTCCCTCTGTTCTACAACTCTACTGAAGGTCCGACCATTAATTGTGGCAGTCCTGCCCGTGTTTGTTGGACCAAATGCATTACCTTACATTTATTCAGTATGAACTCCATCGACAGGTTATCAGCCATTCACGCATTTTCATCCCTTTGTAATCTTAGAAAACCTTCTTCACTGTCAACAATGCCACCCTCCAGTCTATCAGCCAATCACACAACGCACTCTATCGTACAAATATCTCTGCTAGGGGCCCCACAATTTCTTCAACAGCTTCCAACAGTTTCCTAAGGTACATTTGATCAGGTCCTTGGGATTTATCTATCTTTGAGTTTTAAAACCTTCAGCACCTCCTCTTCTATAATGTGGACTCTTTTCGAGGCATTGAGTAATTGAGACGTGTAGCATGGAAACAGATCCTTCGGAACAACGCCTGCATGATGTATCTAGTCACATTTCCGAGAACATTGCCAATATCCCTCTAAACCCTTCCTATTCATACACCCATCCACATGCCTTTTAAATGTATTTCTATCAGC
The DNA here is from genome assembly GCF_020745735.1 of Hemiscyllium ocellatum. Classification (NCBI taxonomy): domain Eukaryota; kingdom Metazoa; phylum Chordata; class Chondrichthyes; order Orectolobiformes; family Hemiscylliidae; genus Hemiscyllium; species Hemiscyllium ocellatum. The sequence goes on from NW_026869333.1 coordinate 684,029, forward strand.
CTTCACTATTTCCTCTGGCAGCTTATTCCATACATTCTGCTGGAACCAATTGTCCTTTTGGTCCCTTCAAAAAAAGTTCCTCTCGCAATTTAAAGCTATGTGCTGTCAGTTGAGAATCCCTCAGGCTGGGGAAAAGACCTTGTCTATTGACCCTATCAATGATCATCATGATTTTAAACAGCTTTATCAGTTAACTTCTCAGCTTCCAATATTCAAGTGACTTCAGCCTCAGCTTATTCAGCATTTCCCTGTAGCGCAAACTTATCAACCCTGGCAACATTTTTTCTGAACAATTTCATGTTCCACAGCATCCTTCCTGTGGCACTGAGAACAGAATGTCACACAGTTTTCCAATAGTAATCGGACCAAACACTGTTTAGTTCCCTGAGCTCCCCAGTATTTATCCACAGTAAGCTCCAAACTGAAATATTTGTTTAGAATATTATAATTCCACACATCGTTGACTTCATTGATCATTAAGGATACTGGTTTTGTCCCTTGCTCTTCTTTTGCTGTTAATACACTTGCAGAATCTCTTTCAATTCTCCTTAACTTTCTCTGTCAAAGCTATCTCATGTCCCCCTTTTGCATTCCTGATTTCCATCCCAAGTGTATTTCTACAGCTCCGATGCACCTGCAGGGATTCCCCTGAGTCAGCCAGTTAGAGTTCCGAGACTACTGGACTGTGGTCAGCATCATACTGACCCTCTCACACTCACTCCATCATCGTCACACTGGCCATCTCACACTCACTCCATCACTGTCACCCAGACACCCTCACACTCAATCCATCACCACTACCCTGACCCGCTCACACTCACTCCATCACTGTCACACTTACCCTCTCATACTCACTCTGTTACCATCGCCCTGCACGGTCACACTGACCTCCTCACACAATCCATCACCATCACCCTGACCCAATCACAATCACTCTGATCCCCTCACACTCTGTCTACCACCGTAACACCGATCCCCTCACACTCACTCCATCAACGTTACTCTGATACACTCACACTCACTCCACTAATGTCACACTGACCCCCGATACTCACTCCATCATCATCACCCAGTCCCACTCACACTCACTCCATCACCATCGCCCTGACATCCGTACACTTCCCCATCATCCTCACTCTGATCCCCTCACCCCTCACACTCACTCCGTCGCCATAACCCTGACACTCACACTCACTCCAGCACCCTCACACTGACCCTCTCATCCTCATTCCATTAACATCGCGCTGATCCCTTCACACTCACTGGATTTCGGCCACCCTGATCCCCTGAAATCACTCCGTCATCGACATCATGCCCCACAGACTCACACTCACACCATCACCGTCACCCTGACCCCCTCACGCTCACTCCATCACCAGCACACTGACCCTCTCACACTCACTCCATCACCGTCATACTGACTCCATCACACTCACTCCATCTCTGTCACCATGACCACCTCACCCTCACTCCATCACCGCCACACTGACCCCCTCAAACTCACTCCATCACCGTCACCCTGATGCCCTCACAGTCACTCCATCACCATTCCCCTGATGCCCTCACCCTCACTCCATCACCGTCACCCTGACCCTCTCATACTCGCTCCATCTCCGTCACACTGACACGCTAACAACACCACCGTCACTCTCATCCCCTCACACTCACTCCATCACCGTCACCCTGATGCCCTCACAGTCACTCCATCACCATTCCCCTGATGCCCTCACACTCACTCCATCACCATTCCCCTGATGCCCTCACACTCACTCCATCACCGTCACCCTGACCCTCTAACATTCAGTCCATCACCGTCTACTAGACCCCCTCACACTCGCTCCATCTCCGTCATACTGACCCCTTCACACTCCCTCTATGTCCGTCATACTGACTCGCTAACACGCACTGAATCACCGTCACCCTGACCTCCTCACACCAACAACGTCATTCTCATCCCCTCACACTCCCTCCATCACCGTCACCCTGACCCTCTCACATTCAGTCCATCACCGTGTACCAGACCCCCTCACACTCGCTCCATCTCCGTCATACTGACATGCTAACACCAACACCGTCGCTCTCATCCCTTCACACTCACTCCATCACTGTCACCCTGATGCCGTCTACAGCCATCTACAGCCCCGATGCTCCTGAGGGGATTCCCTTGAGTCAGCCAGTTATATCTAACATGTGCCCCCTTTTTTCCTGACCAGAGCCTCTCAACTCAGCTGATGTTTCCTAATTCTGTCAGCATCGAGCTGCACACTAACAGGAACACGCTGGCGCTGAATACTCCTTTTATCTCGGTTTTAAGATATTCCTCCTTGCCAGACTTCCCTTTACCTGCAAATAGCCTCCCCATATCTACTTTAAATATTCCTGTCTAATACTATCTTACTCCATTGTATAACTTGAACTTGTGGACCAGGCCTGTCCTTTTCCATCACTATTTTCCATCGCAATGACTGGGAGTTTCTGGAACAGGCTTAACAAATTCCTCCCATCCAAATGCTCAACACTGCGGCAGTCCCAGTCCAGGTCTGGAAAGGTTAAACTCTCCGACTGCTACAAACCTAATAGTCGAACAGATATCTGAGATCTCCTGACATATTTGCTCCTCCATCTCCCATTGCCTATCGCTGTAGTACGACCGTAGCAAACTGATGACCAATTTCTATTTCTCAGTTCCACCAATATCGCTTAACTGGGCGATCCTGCATGAATACTCCCTCTAGGTACTGCTGGGAGTTTTCCCCCAATCAAAAGCACCAGCTCTCCCCCTGTTTTGCCTCCTGTTCTATCCTTCCTGCAACATCTGTCCCCTGGAACATTGAGCTGCTGGGCCTGTCGCTCCCTCAGCTGTGTTTCTGTAATACCTACAACATCCCAGTCCCATGTTCCCATCCATGCTCTGGGTTCATCTGCCTTATCTGTCCGGCCCTTTGCATTGAAATAAATGCAGTTTAATTCATCAATTTTCCCTCATTGCCTGCTATGTTCTTACCTGCCTTGTCTATTTATATTGCTCTCTTGAACATCTGTACCAACCTCAAATTTTTTTCTGGCCTTACTACTGTTTGGGGTCCCACACACCTGCCAGATGAGTTTAAATCCTCTCGAGCAGCTCCAGCAACTCTCCCCAACAGGATATGGGTCTCCCTCCTGCTCCCAGTTCAGGTATCTTCCCCACCCTGTCTGCTTGTGCTGACATATTCAGACATCCAGAGATTTGTCCACCAAGGTCCTGCCCTGCCCTCCCCACCACACTCACCCCCTCCCTTCCCCTCCTCTCGCCCTCCCCTTCCTTCCCCTCCTCTCGCACTCCCCTCCCCTCCCCTCTCTCGTCCCCCTCCCCTCTCTCGCCCTCCCATCCCCTCCCCTCTCTCGCCCTCCCCTCCCCTCCCCTCTCTCATTCCCCTCCCCTCCCCTCTCTCGCACACCCCTCTCCTCCCCTCTCTCGCCCTCCCCTCCCCCCTCTCGCCCCCCCGCCTCCCATCCCCTCGCCTCCCCTCCCCTCGCCTCCCCTCCCCGCGCCTTCTCTTCCCTCCCATCTCTCGCCTTCCCCTCCCTCACCTCTCTCGCGCTCCCCTTCCCTCCCCTCTCTCGCCCTCCCCGCCCCACCCCTCTCTTGCACTCCCCTCCCCTCCTCTCGCCCTCCCCGCCCTCCACTCCCCTCTCTCGCACTCCCGGCCATCCCCACCACCACCCCTCCCCTCTCTCGCCCTCCCCTCCCCTCCCCTCTCTCGACTTGCCCTCCCCTCCCCTCTTTTGCCCTCAACTCCCCTACCCTCTCTCGCCCTCCCCACCCCTCCCGTCTCTCGCCCGCTCCACTCCCCTCTCTCCCCTCCCCACCCCTCTCTCGCCCACCCTCCCCTCCCCTCTCTCGCACCCACACCCCTCCCCTCTCTCGTCCCCCACCCCTCCCCTCTCTCGCTCCCCCACCCCTCCCCTCTCTCGCCTCCCCTCCCCTCCCCTCTCTCGCCCCCCTCCCCTCCCCTGTCTCGCACCCCCTCCCCTCTCTCGCACCCCGTGCCCTCCCCTCTCTCGAACCCCCTCCCCTCCCTTCTCTCGCCTCCCTCCCCTCCCCTCTCTCGAACCCTCCTCCCCTCCCCTCTCTCGTCCCCCACCCCTCCCCTCTCTCGCCCTCCCCTTCCCTCCCCTTACCTCCCCTCCCCACCCCTCCCCTCTCTCGTCCTCCGCTCCCCTCCCCTCTCTCGCCCTCCACTTCCCTCCCCTCTCACACCCTCCCCTTCCCTCCCCTCTCTCGCCCTCCCCTTCCCTCCCCTTTCTCGCCCTCCTGGCCCTCCCCACCTCTCCACTCTCTCACCCTTCACTCCACTCCTCTCCCTTGCCCTCCCCTCCCCTCCCCTCTCCCGCCCCCCTCCCCTCCCCTCTCTGGACCCCTCCCCTCCCCTCTATCGCCCCCCTCCCCTCCCCTCCCCTCTCTTGCCCTCCCCTTCCCTCCCCTTTCTCGCCATCCAGGCACTCCACACCCCTACCCTCTCTCACCGTCCCATCCCTCCCCTCTCTCGCACTCCACTTCCCTCCCCTCTCTCGCCCTCCACTTCCCTCACCTCTCTCGCCATGCACTTCCCTCCCCTCTCTCTCCCTGCGCTTCCCTCCTCTCTCTCCCCCTACGCTTCCCTCCCCTCTCTGGCCCTCCCCTCCCCTCCCCTCTCTCGCCCTTCGCTCCCCTCTCTCGCCCTCCCCTCCCCTCCCCACCCCTACCCTCCCCTCTCCTCCCCTCTCTCGCCCTCCCCTTCCATCCCCTTAATCGCCCTTCCCTCTCTTCCCCTCTCGCGCCCTCCCCTCTCCTCCCCTCTCTCGCCCTCCCCTTCCCTCCCCTCTCTCGCACTCGCCTCCCCTCTCTCGCCCTCCCTTCCCCTCCCCTCAATTGCCCTCCCCTCTCCTCCCATCTCTCGCCCTCCCCTCTCTCGCCCTCCCCTCGCCGC